>NC_056733.1:1348110000-1348290000 GCF_019279795.1 Protopterus annectens | reverse complement strand
CATTCTAAACAATTATGTTCCAAGTCAGTCATTGTGATCCAGTGACCAAAAACTCCTGTCCATCTACAAACCTAGCAAATCTGCTGAGCATTTTATGTACTTGTACAAGGTTGCTAAGGTCTAAAACTTATTAACTGTATCTATTAGGTCTACAGCATCCCTCCCATCTTTCAAAACTAATCTGAAAGCCTTTCTAGTCAAAATTTGTCTCTGTTCTTGTTCAAAAGCAGGATAAACTATAGCCTTAAATGTGAATAAGTACCTTTTCATTCCTTATACCTCCTTAATCTCTCTTCTTCACTTACTTTTTACTGCTATCAATTTCTTTTCATAGGTTCATAGGTTCATACTAGGCTATCTGCCCGAGGGCATTTACAAGCCTAGCCCATCGTTTTGTGGCTTACGCCACCCCTTTAGTATGGGGAACTATACCCATTATTTTGCTGTGCCTCTGTCGAGCAGTGACACTGAGGTAATCCCTGGGGTATATCTGCGATCTCCCATCCATTGGTCAAGATTTCTCTTGAACAAGGCCAGCGAGGTGCTCTGCCTCACATGTACCGGGATTTTGTTCCACAGCATAGGGAGTCTTTGGGTGATGAATCTATCCCTCCAGCACGTCCTATTAATAGCCATATCGAGGTTTAAGTCTCTCGCCCTTGTGGCTCTGATGGATCTTGATTTTTGAGGTGAAGCATATTCATCAAATCTGGGTTTGACATGGCCTTGTATGTTAGGCAAAGGTCACCTCTGAGCAAGCGGTGTTTACTGAATAGAGCTGGAGTTCTTTCAGTCGGGCAGCATAGGACAGATTTTGAGACCCTTTATCCTTTTGGTGAGGAACTTTTGTGGCCTCTCCAGCTGCTGCAAGTGTCGGGTCAGATACATCCCGAATGGGGCATTGTACTCAATCATTGGTCTGATGAGTGATGAGTAAAGGGAGACTATGACCTCCCTTGATCTAGATGAGAATCCCTTCATGATAAGGTGGGCAATGTAGAAGGTCTTCCTAACTACTTTAGCTACATGGGTGTCGAATGACAGACTACTATCAACCTGGGTCCCCAGGTCTCTGATAACTTCTTCTGTGCTCAGTGGATTGCCACCTATTTGGTAGCTAGGGGTAACCTTGTTTTTCCCAAAGGGTATGACTATGCATTTTTGGCATTTAACTTCAGGCCGTGGCTCTGGCACCAGTTATCCGTTTCTGTGAGACCCTTCTGAAGGATATCTGTGTCAGATGTGTTTTCTACTATGGCGCCCAGTTTGCAGTCATCTGCAAACTTTGTCAGCCATAACCCTCCTGTGTTTGCTTGTACTTCAGAAAAGTAGATGCCAAACAAGAGTGGGCCAGGACTGAGCCCTGTGGGACACCACTTGTGACAGGCTTTGAGTCTGACATGGCGCCAGCAACTCTGACCCTGTGGGTTCTGTCACTCAGCCAGTTTGCAACCCATCTTGTGATGTATGGGTTAACATTTAAGCTGATGAGTTTTTCAATGATACCCGAGTGGGGTATTGTATCAAGGCCTTAGCCAGATCGAGGTAGGCTGTATGCACTGCATTTCCCAAATCAATGGCTTTGGTGACTGTTTCAAAGAAGTCAACCAAGTTTAAAAGGCATGATCTGCCTTTGACAAAGCCAAACTGGGTTGGATCCAAAGTCTGCAAATTCCCTATGTCTTTATTTATGAGGTCCATTATGATCCTCTCCATGGCTTTGCAGATAAGGCTTGTCAAGCTAATGGGCGGTAATTTCCAGGGTCGGTGGAGGCACGCCTTTGTGAAGTGGGACCACAGTTGCAGTGCCACTCCCTGGGTAATGCGTATCCAGAGGTAAGACTTTGATTAAACAGCTGTCCTAGCTGTGGGTTTAATTCCTCATTGAGTTCGTGGAGCACACAGCCGGGGACACCATCAGGTCCCATGGATGCTGTGTTTTTGCTTTGGAGAGAGTTCTCACTTGGGCTGGAGATGTTTGGGGGCTGCAATCGTTTGGTATAGATATCTCCTTTGGGGAGGGGAGAAGTTTGCACTGAACCTGTCAGCCAGTATGTTGGCAATGTCTGTAGGATCAGTAATCTTCACATCGTTTTGAACTAGTTCTGAGCATATCTGGGAGTTTCCTCCTAGGTTTCTAACATAGCTAAAGAAGGCCTTATGATTGTCTTTTGAGTCTTTAGCTATCTTTCTCTCAAATTTGCTTTGGATGATTTTATGAGAGCTCTTAGTTTTTACTTATAGTGATCAAGGGTGTCTTACCTTTTAAGGATTTTGCTCTATCTTGTAGTAGCTTCCTCCTTTTATTGTAGAGTTTGTTTATGGCTGGGGTCCACCAGACTGGACGCTTGCCTTTGGTACTAAGAGTCTTTGTTTTGTTTGGGATTGCCTTATCCATGCAGTCCTGCAGGTGCTGGTAGAAGGTGTTTGTAAGTGATTCTGCGGCTTGAGTACTGTTTTCCGCCGGGGGCCTTAAAGGAGACCACACTAGTCTTTAGAAGTGTGAAGTCAGCTTTTGAGAAGTTCTTTACTGTGGTCTTTTTATTTCAGGTGGGGTGGGATGAGGACCTCCAGCGAGATTAGTTTGTGATCTGATCTCACCAGTGAGGGGTATACTTCCGGTGTTGAA
The DNA here is from genome assembly GCF_019279795.1 of Protopterus annectens. Taxonomy (NCBI): domain Eukaryota; kingdom Metazoa; phylum Chordata; order Ceratodontiformes; family Protopteridae; genus Protopterus; species Protopterus annectens. Next base: position 1,348,287,371 of record NC_056733.1, on the reverse strand, counting down.
CATTGTGCTCCCATGTTCGTGATGATGAGATCAAGTATGTTATCTCCTCTTGTGGGGATGGTGACTAGTTGTTCCATGGCATTTGAGTTTATGAATTCCAGGAACTTTTGGGCTAGGGTGTTTGGGCTTGAGTAGTGTTCCCAGTCTATATTAGGGTAATTGAAGTCACCTAGTATGATGGTGTTTGGTGATACATTTATCCCCTCTAGTGTTTTCAGGAAGGCCATGTGAGGTTCCTGAGTTTGTGAGGGTGGCCTATAACATGCTACAATTTGCAGAGCAGTCTTGCCAATGGTTAATTGCACCTGGATCGTCTCCGATGCATCATGCGTTGCCACCAGTCTTGAGGTGTGGGTGTCCTTGATGAATATGGATACCCCCTCCTTTCTTGGTATTGTCCGGATTTTGGGGAACATGATATGAGGTAAAACCTGATAGCTGGGGTGCTCTCAGGAGCCTTGAACCAGGTTTCTGTCACAGCACAGACATCGATGTTCTCCATACTGAGAAGGGCCTCGAGTGCATTTTGAGATTTAGACTTCTGGCATTGAGCAGCATTACCCTTAGTTTTTTCCTTTTTGTGTTCTATGGTGGTAGGTTTAGAATTTGAGCCTTGCCTAAAAAGGCACTATGGGGTGGCAAGAGCCTTTGCCAATATCCGGAATCCCAGGGTGACAGGTGCAAGCCGTCCCTTATGCAGCGTGGCTTGTCCAGCATGTCATCCCAGGCAGACAGATACTGGATCCCCTTTGAATGACACCAGTGTTTAAGCCAATTGTTAAAGCTGATCATCTTATCTCTGTATTGTGGCATCACTCTTGGTGAAGGTAGGATACTGCTCAAGGTCAGGGTCATACCTGCCTGGGCTACATAATCAGAGAGCTCCTCAATGTCTCTTTTCATGTAGTCCAAGGAGGTACGTCTCAGGTCGTTTACACCAGCGTGGACAATGACTGAGTCATATTTGTACTTGCTGTTGAGAGACCTGAGTGCTTGCGTTATGTGGCGGATTCTAGCCCGACAGGCAGCTTACTGTGACCTTCTCCTTACTCAGTCTGGTGAGCGGGACGTCAGTGTGTCTGACTATGGAGTCATCAATGACTAGTGTGTCTGGCATTGTGTTTGGCCTTAAGGGCTGTGACTGTTTGACACTCTGACTGTGAGGTCTATGTGTTGCAGGTGTTGTGTTCTGAGGTGGTGGTTGTTTGGGTGTCTGCTTTGGTGGCCTCTGCTGTTTTGGTAGATTTCTGATCAGAGCCTCCGAGTATGTCTTTGTGTGTTTATGTGTATGATTTGAGGTTGTAATGGTGCTATGTGAGACTGGGTCTATAGTGTGTGTGGTAACCTTCTCCTCCTGACTGGTCTTGCCAGTCCTGTGTTGAGAGAGCTCAGCCTCCAGTTTGGCCGTATAGTTGCATCTCTCATGTATTTGTGTTTTGTGGGAGGAGGAGAGGGTTGTCTGTGTACATGAGGCAATTGTAACATTGCCTCAGTATTCCCAGGTTCACCAGCTGAGCAGGAGAGGATACTAGCAACTGATCCCTCGACATGCTAGAAGGATAGACAAAACTTTAAAAAGATTCAGGGGACGTGGGTGACCAAGAAATGGGGGTTACCTTTTGGGTACTATCTATGACAAGAGTGCCGTATCAAGGTAATAAGTACTGTAGGAGCAAGTGCTAGGTTTAACAGATAGAGAATAGTCTACTTGGAGTCAAGTGGAGATGATCTTTTAGTTATAGGATACGCTGATTAGATCAGTAGTATAGTTCGAGGAAGGTAGTTTTAAGGAAAATTTGAAGAGTGGACTTTAGGTAGCCCGAATAGTTTAAACCTGCCTAACCGGGCGCTGCCCTAGTGTGCAACAGTGGCAGCTCGAGCTAGCGTTTACAGCGTTTTATACCAGGGGCTGGAAAAAGCTAGAAACTGGCCCAAAGCGACCAATAAACTACTAGTTACTGGCTGAAACCTCACAAAACTGGACAAAAGGCAGCTCAATGCTTCCCACTCCCACTGGTAAGCAAGGTAACTTCCTCTCTCCCAAATAAGGCAAGGAAACAGTACACAGGAACTACAACCAAAGCCCAGGAATCAGCAACTCTGAAACTGGACTAAACTAGTAAAGCAGGAAAAACAAGAGATATTTTTTCTTTTTTTTTTTTTTTCACAAAACAGGCAGAAACAGGTACAGCAAACACTTATAAATGCTATGAATCAGCTACTACAGCTTACACAGAAGAATTTGCTACAAATACAGTCAAATAGTAACAAAGAAGGATTCCAAGTGCAATATTAAGTTAAATGCAGTATAAACAGCTTCAATGTAACAGAAAGGCAGGCTAAATACAGTCGCTAGGTATTCAGATGTGGAAAGCAACAAAAATATACTTAGTATCAAGAAAAGTCGCTATTCAGCTCTCTGCAGCCTGGATTACTCTGCTGGCCCAGGAGTCTGTGCTGAGTAGGTACAAGCTGAAAAACGCTACGTTTACGTGTTTTATACCAGGGGCTGGAAAAAGCTAGAAACTGGCCCAAAACGACCAATAAACTACTAGTTACTGGCTGAAACCTCACAAAACTGGACAAAAGGCAGCTCAATGCTTCCCACTCCCACTGGTAAGCAAGGTAACTTCCTCTCCCCAAATAAGGCAAGGAAACAGTACACAGGAACTACAACCAAAGCCCAGGAATCAGCAACTCTGAAACTGGACTAAACTAGTAAAGCAGGAAAACCAAGAGAGATATTTTTTTTTTTTTTTTTTTTCACAAAACAGGCAGAAACAGGTACAGCGAACACTTATAAATGCTATGAATCAGCTACTACAGCTTACACAGAAGAATTTGCTACAAATACAGTCAAATAGTAACAAACAAGGATTCCAAGTGCAATATTAAGTTAAATGCAGTAAAACAGCTTCAATGTAACAGAAAGGCAGGCGAAATACAGTCGCTAGGTATTCAGATGTGGAAAGCAACAAAAATTATACTTAGTATCAAGAAAAGTCGCTTATTCAGCTCTCTGCAGCCTGGATTACTCTGCTGGCCCACGTGGAGTCTGTGCTGAGTAGGTACAAGCTGAAAAGCAGCGTTTACGCGTTTTATACCAGGGGCTGGAAAAAGCTAGAAACTGGCCCAAAACGACCAATAAACTACTAGTTACTGGCTGAAACCTCACAAAACTGGACAAAAGGCAGCTCAATGCTTCCCACTCCCACTGGTAAGCAAGGTAACTTCCTCTCCCCCAAATAAGGCAAGGAAACAGTACACAGGAACTACAACCAGAGCCCAGGAATCAGCAACTCTGAAACTGGACTAAACTAGTAAAGCAGGAAAAACAAGAGATATTTTTTTTTCTTTTTTTTTTTTTTTTTTTTTCACAAAACAGGCAGAAACAGGTACAGCGAACACTTATAAATGCTATGAATCAGCTACTACAGCTTACACAGAAGAATTTGCTACAAATACAGTCAAATAGTAACAAACAAGGATTCCAAGTGCAATATTAAGTTAAATGCAGTAAAACAGCTTCAATGTAACAGAAAGGCAGGCAAAATACAGTCGCTAGGTATTCAGATGTGGAAAGCAACAAAAATTATACTTAGTATCAAGAAAAGTTTCTTATTCAGCTCTCTGCAGCCTGGATTACTCTGCTGGCCCACGTGGAGTCTGTGCTGAGTAGGTACAAGCTGAAAACGCATTTTACGCTTTTATACCAGGGGGCTGGAAAAAGCTAGAAACTGGCCCAAAACAACCAATAAACTACTAGTTACTGGCTGAAACCTCACAAAACTGGACAAAAGGCAGCTCAATGCTTCCCACTCCCACTGGTAAGCAAGGTAACTTCCTCTCCCCCAAATAAGGCAAGGAAACAGTACACAGGAACTGCAACCAAAGCCCAGGAATCAGCAACTCTGAAACTGGACTAAACTAGTAAAGCAGGAAAAACAAGAGATATTTTTTCGCTGACTTTTTCCCTAAATATAGCATAAGCCTGTTTTTCCCTCACTTCCTAATGCAATTCCTATTTCTATTATAATGTAACAGGTAAGCAATGGATGAACCAGGCAGAAGCCAAGCAGAGAAATTCAGCTGCTATAGCAATGAGACACAGTCACCCATTTTTCCAGTAAACAAAATACTCCATAAGGAAAATGCAGGCATCAAGGCAGGAAAAACACAGTTGTAAAGTCCTCCAGTAGTAAAAAGCAATCCAGGATATTTATTGTAACAAAAGGTAAGCGCTTTCGCAGTTAAGCTTCATCAGACCAAATACAAAAAGCTAAAATGCACACCATTTAAACACATAGTGCTAAAGCAACACCCAATCGTAAAAATACATCAGTTAAAAGGCACATCAATTAAAGTTAAACTGTTAAAGCTGAAAGACCACATTACCTGTAAATACTGGACAAAAAAGGATGCAAAAAATATATATATGGAAATAAAAACATATGTGTATAATAAGTATAAATATATGCATGTGTAAACTCACATATAAAAATATACATATATATATATATATATATATATATATATATATATATATATATACATCTGGAGCATTTCTCTCCGGGCCTCCACTGAAAACAGGCTCTGTGGAACCTAGTCGGACATTCCCGGTCAACAAATGTTAAATAAATAAATAAATAAATAACTATATATTTATATATATATATATATATATATATATATATATATATATATATATACATGTATATAAAAATATATACTACTAATGTTCTCATAAGCAACAATAAAAAACCAATAAAAATAAATAAATAAATGAATGAATAACCACTACTATTTCCTATTTACTTCTGGAGTCTTCTTTTCTTTAATAAGGGCTTAATAGAAGCCCTCTCATTCAGACCTCTCCCTCTACCTGCATGAAGGGTGATAATCCAACAAGTCTCCCTATGTTCTGTGTGTGTAGTAATGTCACCTTCCCTAACACTGGGAGAAATAGTCTCAATGACCCTGAAGTTAAATGTATGAGATTCTCCCAGTCCCAATACATGTTTAGTGCGCTGTGTGTAGAGCCCCTTCTAATGTGGTAAATGTGCTCCCTCATCCTATCACGCAGCACCCTGTTCATCTTACCAACATAGAAGGAGCTGCAAGCATCGCACTCTGCTAAATAAACCACATAGGGAGTCATGCAATTGGCATGAGTATGAAAAGTACATTCTCTACAGAGATCTGGATGATGAAAAGTGTCAGAGGTGTTAATGAAGGAACAAAAATTACAGTCACCACATGGCGTGGTAAGACCAGGAGTAAAAACCGTGGTACTTAAACCACTGTTATGGCAAAGTAGCCTCTTCAAATTTTTCCTGTTCTTAAATAGAAACCTAGGTTTATCACCTACAATCTTACCTATATCATCATCTACCTATAAAATAGGCCAGTGCAGTGCAAATAAGCTAGTGATATCTCTATGGTCACTAGTATAAAAAAGAGGAATCCTAGTTTCACCAAATCCCACACTAGGTTCATTACCACTAATTGCACTTGCCTCCCATACTGGTTCAAAGTACGGACTTGCTGTGGTAAACCTTAACTGATCTATATTAGACCAGTTTCTATTAATCTCGCCAAGGCTATACCCCCTGGCTAATAACTTCTTCTCTAAATTGCCCAGCTCTTCCACAAAACCGTCCATAGTGGGATTTAATCTGGAGGCCCTCATTCCTTGTCCTTTAATCAGGTTCTGAAAAATATTTCTATTAGACTAACTTACACTTAATTTCTTTAGTTTCTCTACAAACTATCTAAAATTTCTCTAAATATTAAATAATTGTCACATACCTTGTATACATTCTTAACCAATGTTTTTATATTATGTCTAATTTGTTATAATTATTTAAACTGCAGCTGTTTTTGTTTTATTTTTGAAGATTGTACAATTATTGTTCTTAAAATGTTATGTAATAAATTGGAGCTTTTCTCCCAGCCCTCCACTAAAATGGGCTTCTACCCAGTCGGACTTTCCCGGTAATCAAATGTTAGTAAATAAAAATAAATAAGTAAATAAATAAGCATCTGTAAGTCTTATCCAGAGTCACAAAAGCAATTACAGGCAGTTTCTTCTACTATAAGTTCCTTCATATTAGCCTTGAAGCCACCCAATGCTCTCTTGGTTGTTGATTCCATGTCGCTGCTTCAGGTTTAGTGAAGCTTCTTTCCCCTATGGCGGTGCCAAAAAGAGGTCTCATCAAAGTTTTGTCATCATCCTATCTATATCTCAATGAGTATGATGGTTCTCTTTTTTGTATAAAAACAAACAAAGAACCAAAACTAAAAAAACAAAATGAAATGGTGGCCAAACGCAGTCGAATCCACAAACAAATTTATTGTTGTTAGCGCTTTCGTGCACAATGCCTTAGTGCACTTCTTCAGACAACATATCATTGGGTAAAACCTCTTAAATACAAAATACAGTTAAGACATAATTATCAACACACCCAGTCATTAATGCATCACTTAACTTTTAAAACCACATGCTCATAAAAAACTTCTAATGGACATATCTTGCCTATATACAAAAGCAAAGAAATAGAAGTCTTTCTTTAACAATACGTTGGATACTATTCGAATTAATAATTTATCGTTCCAAAGCGTTTAATTTAAGTAAACATTTGATGGAACAAACATCGTTAATTCCAGGGTGAACATAGGCATTGGTCTTTAACTGCCATAACAGTTCTTGCTCTTCTAATTTTAAATGCCATGGGCCACCTCTAGGATTTTTAAGAACTTGCTGAACTACTAAAAATTAAAACTATGAGAATTATATTCAAGTATATGCCTAGCTAAGGCGTTGGTACTAATACCTTTCGAAATAGCATAAATATGCTCATAAATTCTCTGCTTCAACTGTCGCTCAGTCTTGCTGAAATAGAATGCAGGGCAAGACTGGCATAAAGTTAGGTATACTACCCCTTGACTTTCACAGTTAAATCTATTAGAAATACCATATCTACTGTTGTTCACATAGAAAAAATTCCCTATTTGAATGTGCTTGCAGTAATTACATCTACCACATTTATACATTCCTCTCTGTTGTTTAATTTGTCTATGTGGTAATTCAAACAAAGTTTTCAAATTCAGGCCTCTTCTGAAGACCATAATAGGTTTTTCTCCTAAAATTTTGTTAAGTGTTCGCTGTTGTGAAATAATGTCCCAGTTATAATATAAAATGTGCCGAAATTATGATGTGTAAAATGCTTTCAACTCCTAGTTATAGTAAAATTTCATTAAATGAATTTAATCAAGCATATCAAAAGATAAAAAACTTTTTGAGTGATCTCTTTATTGAAGCTAGTTAAAGAAAGACTTCTATTTCTTTGCTTTTGTATATAGGCAAGATATGTCCATTAGAAGTTTTTTATGAGCATGTGGTTTTAAAAGTTAAGTGATGCATTAATGACTGGGTGTGTTGATAATTATGTCTTAATTGTATTTTGTATTTAAGAGGTTTTACCCAATGATAGAAGTCTGAAGAAGTGCACTAAGGCATAGTGCATGAAAGCGCTAACAACAATAAATTCGTTTGTGGATTCGACTGCGTTTGGCCACCATTTCATTTTCTCTTATTTGTATGGTTGATTTTAGTGGGGGTTAATGACCCAACATAATAATTTTGAACTACTGAATGCTGAGTAGCATAGTAGTGAAATTTTGAAAAGGGTGGGGTATTTCCAATGTAATGGTTAAAAAAAAAAAGTACTAAATTGTAATAATTCCACTTCTGAATGATGACTTTACATATCAATCAGCAGTTTATAATCTATGGCAATAAATGTAAGCAGGTGAGTAGGTTCTGTAAGAAAATATAACTTGAATATTTACCAGATGAAATCAAATATTTTAAATACTTTGTTCTGGGAATACATTTCTGAAATTTAGACAAGTTTGATAAAAAATATCCTTATGTAGAATATGAGAATGGAAATGCAATCTTAAATATTTATCCAACAAGTCTTAGACATCTTTACTTCAAAGTAACACTCTATATCATTCTCTGTATATGCTACACTATTATTTAGAAAATCATAGCATATGTGTAAATACTGACCTGAAAAAAACAGTGCTACAGCCCTGGTTAACTTTTTATACATCTCTTATTACCTGCAACTTATCAGATTGGAGATTGCAAGATATGTCTCTTTTCATATCTTCGTAAATGTATGTTTGATATGGTGGATCATATCATAATGAGAAGAGTTAATAATATTCCTTAGCTATATAATAGTCTTACACACAGTATTTCAGTCGTTTTCAGTTTACATCTGTTGTGAAAGTTGATTACCTGGATGTCAGCAGCATCTGCGAAGCTAGCCAATGTTTAGTTATAACATTAGACAAGAAAAGTCTTTAGTGAAAACCTTTTCAAATGTATAGCATTACTGTCTGGTACAGCAGGTAAGCACCCTGCCATAAGTTGAACTATTTATGGTTAGGAGACTTGGTAATAAATGGAAAGATATTCTTTCCATTTCTAAACAAGAGATTAAGTTGATTATGAAAGATTACCCCAGAGATGAAGTAGAACAGGCAAATATGCAAGTCTGTGTTAAAAATAAAGATGATTTATTGCAACTGGATCAATATAAATTAAATTATGTGAGGCTATATAAGGCTTTAATAGTCAAGCAGAAACAACTATAAGACAATAATCTATATTACAGTATAATAATCTTTTGTAAAAGACCAAAAAGTCCTTGTACATTAGTAACTAATTAGGCATGATAAAAGTTTGCATTAATATCTATGTAACCTATATATAACCTGTAACTATGGAAATGGTAAATAGGTGCCTAAGTAAATTGTCTGACATTCAGGGTTTTAGATCTCTTATCAGAAGGAGTCCCTGTGGTCATTGTCATGTAAATATTTTGTCTCTAGAGGTTTGTAGAATTAATAGCTATTATTCTAATAACAGCGCCATCCTTACACATGCGACAGTCTGGCTATGTCCGTGAAACAAAAAATATAAATATACATAGGGCAAACCCATACCAGAGACATAAGACATAATTTCATAACCAGCCCTGTGGCTATTCATTTTAAAAATAATATAATTCAGGTATCAAGGGTATGAAAACTACTGTTCTTGAGAAAATGTCAGCATCAAAAAGACTAGGCTGTGATAAAAATGTACTTTTGTAGAAAAACTAAGTGTTGTTTATCTTACTCCTCCATAATCTTATACCTCAAGAGTTAAATCTTGAATGGAAATATTTGATTGCATAAATGTTTACAGTTTCTTACTGGGAATGTTTGATTGCATAAATGCTTACAGTTTCTTACTGGGAATGTTTGATTGTTGTTTTTTTTCCTTACATTTGTTTGTTTCTAAATTCTGATTTTTTTCAGTTCTGCTGGATACACCCTTTAACTCTCATAACAAGGTGACAAGGTTCTATGGGCAAATAAACTTTTTCCATGGTATATTTTTTATCTGACTTGTTTCTAAATATCCCCTAGTACTGGTTTCATGGATGTTATGGTCCTAAACACATTTAGCCCTGCCCTTTAATGACTAATAGATTTGGTTAATATATTTGAACGCAATAAGATATAGAGAAGGGTAGATTGGCATAATTTCCCAATAGTCTTGAAAAAGCATCCAATAAATTGTAATGGTTTTACACAGAAACTGAGAATGCATACATTTATTAACACACAAAAGTACTACTTGTTCATATAGTAGCCCTCTTTGATTTTAGCAACTAGACGCAGTACTCACCTCCGCCAATAACACCAGCATGCCAGACTGATAGTCTGCTTTTATGCCTTTTTACCACTGTCATTCATGCTACTCAGTCCACACTCCTCAATGCACTGCTTGCTTTAACAGTGTTATTTGTCTACTGTGCATGCATTCTGTTCTACAACAAATGAACAGCTGAGCCCTGGAAAGCTATCCTTGGACATTACCACACAATCTTCCCTTCCTTATGTTCTTCTGCATGGTAGCCATTTGAGATGCTGGGACTTGCTAAAGTAAGTCCCAAAATGGAGACTGAATGGCTGAAAGATAAGACTTACATATACAAAGTCCGAGAAGTCATTTCTCGGGAATATTGCCTTTTTTCCAAGGTATGGCTATCTTGGAGTTGGTATATATAAGTTTGGGGGGATGCACAAAACAAAGGTTTCATGAAAAATGCAATGTTTGAGATTCACTCTTCAGTGTTTTAGGTCTTTTTTTTTTTTTGGCTTTTCAGCACTCTGCATTTCAGGAGCCAACATTTCAATAGAGAGCTGTTCTACATAGACTGTCTTCTTACATCTCTTCCCCACATGTTCTTTCTCTTTGTTCTTCCACTGCTACACCTCCTTCCTATAAAATATGATAGCTGATGCATTAATCTTCCTGGAAACTAAAACGCTTTTCTATGACACTCTTCTTCCACTGGCAGCTTGTCAGAGACTTCAGTTTTTGTTATACATCCTGTGTATCCTACAATGCATACTTTGACATGTAGTTCTGAAGGCATCATTCGCTTTGCCAAACAGTAATGGTATCCTGTCATGCAGAGATGAGCTGTGTGTAATGCCCTACTGTGTAGTCTACTTATTGTTCTGTGCTGCTTCACACAGCTTAATATTACACTTCCTTCTACTTTTCTCGGGCATATCTGTAGAAAAATTGTTCCATATGCTTTTCCTAGCAAGCATGATTTACAGAACTCATAAGTACTTTCTTCACTGTATGAAAATCTGATATATGCACTGATAGTAATGAATGAGTCAAGAAAAACGAAGAGCAACACCTTGCCAACAGACACACACACACACACACACACACACACACACACACACACACACACACACACACACACACACACACACATACACTCATACAGTCACATACACTAACAGACATAGGCTGACAACTAATAAGTATCACTGCATTGTTTAAGCTATTGGTGGAGAGGCTAACTTTCAATCACTGCATTTTTTAATCTATTGGTGGAAAGGGTAACTTTCATTCTGCAACATGGGTAAGACAATTTTATGATTGGATCTGAGGAGCAGTAGGGACAGGTGAGGGGAAGAAATATTATGCACTTAAACATGCCTACCTTTTTCCTTTGGGGTGAGGATTGCAATGGTCCCGGACAGAAGACAAAAGTTCCCCATGCATCATTGTCAAGCTATATAAAGCAGCAGAATAATGTAAACAAAACTGTTTCAGTCCTTTAGTGAGTGATATTAGGAAATGTACATCCCAAAGAAGGTAAAATGACAGAGCTTGATGTCATGGTTGGAGTGGGCTATCACATGTGCAGTAATGTTAGTACTGTATACTAAAAGTAGACCTTCAAAGCAGCAAAATGAGTGGCTTAGTCCGCACTCCTTAGACAACAACTACCATCAAGCAAGGTCCAAATGTTGCCTGTCGTATGCAGTCAGGAAATGTAACAGACAGGACTGGCGGCTTTGGCAGATGGGAAGCATACCTCTCAAGTGTACCTCAGTATGAGGAGCGTACCTCATTTGAGGTCTTAAAAAGTTTATGTTCCTCGAAGTTCTACATTGAAAGGGTATGGCACACATTTTGTGTTAGAAATTTTTTAACTGATATCCATGGAAAATAGAAATAAGTCATATTAAGTTGTTAAAATATCTTTTTTATAAGTAAAACCAGCATATTTTAACCACCCTATGACCCTCGTAGTTGAAGTTGTCAGTAAGCCATTAGTATGTGTACCACATTTTGCCCATTTGTTCCACATTATAAAGGCTGGTGTTCCTTATTTTGAGTATGGAAGGTTGAGAGCTATGATGGGAAGATGAGTATAAAGCAGCCAAGGAAATGCTAAACAGAAATAACCCATCACACATGGTTATTGCTCACAAATGCATGACGCTGAACTTTAACTTGTGAATTTAATATGTGTCATAAAATATAATGACATATCAATGCCTCAGCCAAGCACGCTGCTCCACACCTTATGTAAAGAGTCAGCAAGAGCCCTTAACATTGACATTGTTGTAAAAGCTGTTGCCTGAGAAAAAATTAACATCCTTTTCTTAAAACGTTCAGAAAATTACTGACATCTAAGTGCAGCTGCTAGAGGAAGTCAGGGAGTCTGAATTCCTTAGCAGCATCAGCAGATTGGTTACAGGCTTGGACCCCTCATCTTTAAAAGGAAGGGAATTAGTGGCCAAGGATACACAGACAGTCTGTGTCCAGTTGTATGGTTCATTGGTAACTGCTAAGAGTGTGGTCAGCATTTTCTGGTTAAGTGACTTGCTCAGAGTTACACAGTAGCAAATGGAGGTCGAAGTAATTAAGTCTTTAACTACAAGAAGCAGCTTTTAACAGCTCGTAGCCTCAAACCTCTGATATAATTGCCAATAATGTATCAGGAAAGGTCTTACCTGTGAGTGTAAATGTAAAAGGTTTAGCAGTAGAGATAGCCCATAACTAAGACTGCCTTTTCTGTTTAGTAGATTATAAGTGTTTGACATTAACAGAGGGGGACCTTAAATTGCTCAGGGTGTGTGCTCTCAGCACGCCTAATATTATCACCGCGTTGTATTTTGTTCTATCAGATTACAAATGATACTCTGTTTCAAAAGCTTTGCCTTTTAAACCTGTAAGTTTGCATAACCACATTCAAGCATCGTGAAGTCACTCTGGAACCTTCCTTATATACTTCTTTGATTGCTAAAATCAAAGAGAGACTCAGACAAGAAGGGATGATGGATTCCTTGGTCAAAGTGTCAAAAAAATAAAAGATGGTCTGTGAAGAACAAGTGCTAATCAACCTCATGCAGCTCATGTTCTTAAAGATACAGTGGTCCATGGCAGTCTTCAAAGAGCAATTTCACAGATGTCAAACTACACTACTTCATCAAGATAATATGATGTAATGCCATTCCCTCTGGAAATATATTGTACTTCTGTTGAAAATTCTAGGACTGAGATACAAGATAAATACTGATGGAAGAGTGGCATTATATCTGAGTGCAATGTTTAGTTATAACATTAGAAAGAAAAGTCTTTAGTGAAAACCTTTTCAAATGTATAGCATTACTGTCTGGTACAGCAGGTAAGACCCCTGCTTTCACGGTAAATAATTATACATTCTGACTGAAACACAAATTATCTACCATTTAAAAATAGTATTTGTTTGCCTACAGCATACATGTTCACTAATGTGAATGGAGTGCATGCACATATGCACACACGTGCACAAGCACGCACACACGCGCACACACACACACACACACACACACACACACACACACACACACACACACACACACACACACACACAAAGAGTCAAAGACCAATACATGGTATGCATTAGTCTAGCCAGATATGATTAAAATACTTTCAATAAATATAAGTATGGAGTTACTGAATCATATGAGTGATAAGCTCCAGAACATTGTGCTAATGTTACTGTTTAGGGTGCTTGGAATATTAACATTGGAGGTATTGAGAACCATTTGCATTGCTAATTTTACAGTGTTAATAATCAAAGATCCCATAGTTTGACGTAACAAGTGCTAGCATTTCTAGAAAGGGACTGCTAGTGAATTAGAAGAGCCATAATGCTCACAGTAGTCTATGCTGAAGAGTAGTAATATGGCTGTGATATCACCAATCATGTGATCATAACAAGAACAGTAAAATTGCTTGTCTCAGGAATTGTACATTCACACAAGCAGTGAAGTCCCTCATAGCAGCAACTTGGGCATTATGAACAGGCCCCAAAGGGCCAGCACAGTAAAGTGCCAGCTCAGTTTATTATATAAATGGGGAGCAGAATAGCACATGGCAACGCTAGGAAGGTGAAATAGCAGGCAGAAGAATACACACAAAGGTGGGCTTAAGGAATGATAGACCGGGACAGGAGGGCATTTCTTAGTGGGAGAGAGGTACCCATTTTATACTTTTTAAGAAGAAGGGTAGACAGGGAAGGTAAAAAGGGGCTTGTCTTGGAAGGATAGAGGAAGCAGATAAGGTAAAATGCACAGATGAACAAACTTAAAATGCAGACATAGACAAGCAGGGTGGTATTTACACTATCTGTAACACATCATGTTCTGGAACTGCTGGACCATGTAGTACACACATCCAGTGTAAGCAACATGGCAACTCCACCCTGCCACTAGAGGATGCAATGCCTGACTCCCCCAACCTGTTATTAGCTTAATCAGCTACCATATACAGCTCCCAAGACCTAAACCCATATATTAGCATTAATGTCATTTGTCCCACTTTCTCAATCCACCTGTGCAAATGAATCAGTTTGCCTTACTTGTTCTCTCACCAAAAGCAAAACAGTAGCCCAATGTGGCAACACGATAAGGTAATGTCAGTAGCAAAGTCTGGCCAGCCACTGCATTCTAATACATAGACTGGGTGAGATAATGTATGTACCAGTTTTATTCTGTGTTGCTTTTAATATGGCCTATATTTGTGGACCAGATGCTGCTTTTTTGCCACTGCTGCAACATATTGTGCTCACCTCTTCCTTGCATGAAGTGGTGCTGCAGCTAGTTCATGTGACAATTCTGTACCCAATTCCTCACCTACTGCTGCAACAGGTCTCTCAGGCAGTACTATGATGTCTCTAACTGTATCTGCTTGTGTACTACCATATTGTGCAACATGGTGCATGCATGAATATCTAACTGTAGGTCTCAGGTGCATACAGTATCCAAGCAACGGAAGCATCCTTTTAGTTCCTAAACACTTGTTCCGCAGTGTTCTGTGTTTGTAGTTATGCAGTATTGTAAGCCATCTCAGTCTTGGTCTGAGGTTTCAGATGGCACTCATCAGTCATGGTCTCCTAGACATATCCAGTATCACCTATAATACTGTGGTTTGTCATCTGCTTAACTGGGAGCCATATATCCCAGCCTATGTACCTGAGATATGTGCATCTACCAACAAAATGATGCTAAGAGAAGTCACCCCACATGACAATCTAGTGGAGGTAGCACATGCTTCAGGTGTGGGGCTCATGTGAGCTGCCCGAGTGTTGCACAGACACATTACTTATAAAACCCTGTGCACTGCACACCACCTGGCAATTGACAGAGTGGAAGACATTGCAGTTTCTGTTCTAGCCACAGTATAAAACAGATGGAGCTATGATGGCGATATCTAGTTTTATTTTTATGCATTTAGTTTGTTTACCAGTGTAGTACACTGATCACAACAGACCATTTTCAGGCACAGCCTGAGTGAAGAAATTCATAAAAAAAAAAAAATAAAACAGAACAAATTCACAAAGATGGATTAATCACAGAAGGTAAAGAATGGCAGAGACAATTGTGACAATATGTAAATATTATTAACTGAGTAGAAAAATAAATGTGAATTAATTTGTAGTAAAGTAAATAAGAGAGGGAAGCAACAAGTGAGAACAGAGTGTCAAATTAGAAGTGATGTAGATGCAATCAATGGGTCTCAAGATCACTGGGAAATGTTTTACATCATAAAATGCTATCATAGTGTTGCCTGTCTCCTCTGATGTCCATGGAAACCATATATGCTCCTCTATATGCTACAATATCACATCAATAAACTGGTTTAGGATCTGAAAAGATAACACTTGGGAAATTCCTAACTGATCCCCTGTCAGATGCTGGTAGGGTCTCATAGCAAGTCTTCATGTCCATAGGGGTTGTCAGTCTATGCTTCTCCCCTTGATACTGCATGTGATACTGCATGTGCATGATACATGTCTACGTACTCCCATATGGTGTCTCTCTCTACATGGTAGCGATCAACAATATCCTGGTCATAGACATGATGTTATGTTAGCCATTTTAGACCGGTTTGTAGTATAGAAGCTGATGACAGCATTGTGGGTACTGGTTGTGAAAACGTTCACTAAGAGTTGTTGGTCAGCTATTCCTCACACAGGAGCATGGTGAAGTTACTACATACCAAGAAATCCTGGTGTCCAGAATAAGTGATAGCCATAGCTCTTAGTGATGGATTAATATGTCTCTGAATCACTTCTCCTTGTTTGATTTCATCATATGCATACACAGTGTATCCTTTGCATGATGGCTCTCATTTGGATCACATAATACAGTTATTTGCATATATTCAGTACTGTGCTGTTTCTCCTGATGCTTGACCATTTATTTATTTATTTATTTATTTATTTATTTATTTGCATTTCTTTACTGGGAGGTTTGCTGGGCCAGGATGAGCCCATTTTCAGTACAGGCCCAGGGAGAAACGCTCCAAAAAGAAACAATATGACAAAAGCTACAGAATCAAAGTATAGAAATCAAGCAGCGATGGTACAGAACACATTTTAGAATAGGTAATACAGTAAAATAGATAAAATCTAACATCTATATAACTTGTATTTTAAGTATGTAAGCCAAACAAGAATACAATTGATGACATGGGATAACATCACAACTATGTGTGTTTATGAATTTCACCCTCCCTGCGTGTCACAGCTCATCACATTGTTTCATATAGTTTTATGCTGTAAATGTTTCTGAATAGCCCCCATTGTCATGTTTCTTTTCTGTGATAAGTAGCACAATGCCAAAATAATTTTTTCCTGGCAGGTGTATCACTAAATTCAGATATTTTAAATGATTCAACATTACATGCATTTATTCAGGATATAAAAAAGATTAGTCCTTCCAGTTGACATAAAAGAAAATATAGGAGGTAACAACAAATGAGAAATATGGAGACAGATAATAGCACTGCAAGATGGAAAACAGTTCATTTTTATCCCATAATGTTTCAGATAGTGAGACAGCTCCTGAAAAATCAGATTCACTCTAAGGAGCATCACCTAGCAAGAATACAAACAAAAACAAACAGACAAAGTGGCTATAATTTTAATGAAACTAGATCCTCATCTGAAGACTAAAGGAGCATCATTTTACCTCTCAGACAATAAGTGAGGGACAGGATATAAATATTCAAGATGGTAAACTGAATGTATATAGATCAAGAAAGTGTAAACAACTGGAAATCTGCAGGAATATCATCGAAACGTGAAGCCTGAGTAAAAGAGGTATATAATGAAACATTTGTTCAAAGAAAATGTTATGAATACAAGGAGCAACGTATTTCAGGATAGCATGAAATTATTTAGAATGGGCAAATTTAACATCACACTGGGACAAGTATGAAGGGAATGTACTGAGAGGAAGTGTGAAAATGTATACTGATGTTGCACTGGCACAGAGCACTTAACCCGGCAGTAGAGAAACCCTTACTATTATGTTTACTGAGTTCTGGTAACAAGTCTGATCCAGCTACATAAACAGACCCATTTCTGGAATGAACTAGAAGGGTGTAGAGTTCCAAACAAGAAACAGCAGGGCTCCATTAATAAATCCAACAGTTGAACAGAAGCAAGTGGTGTGATACAGCCAGGTAGAGTTAACATAAGCAAATAACACATGTTAACTTACAGAATGAATAAGCAAGTGCAGAATCGGTGAAAAATATGAAAGCTCACTAAAATGGGTAGAAAAAGAAAAGAAATGAAATGGTCATGCATTTAGCAGATACTGCTCGGTGCAACCCAGTGATGTTGCTTCAATGTTAGTTTTGGACAATGTGATCCACATGTCAAAATAAATATATGATCCTAATGTTCCAGGTCTACCATTCTTGGGAACAATTATAGATACTGAGAAAAACAACAAGACCTGCTTTGCTTTGTTACCTAAGGATACTTGAGAAGACGCAAGGGGGTTGTGATATAAATCAATGTCACTAAAACAGATGGTGGATTAAAAGAAAAAAACAAGGGGAACTGGAGAGTTTACAGACTCCAGATAAAGCTTTTGCACCAGATACAGTTCCTAATAGAAAAACCTAAATAAGCATAATTCTGACGTTATAAATCTGCTTATTGGGCTAGCAGTTGTGGAATCTGTTATATGTAATGCGTAGCTGTCCCGGATGGAAGGAGCTACCTTATTTGTTGCAGATGAAGTTTTTTTTTTTTTCCAACTTATATTTTATTGTATTTTCAGATTTAAATGTTAACAACAATGACAAAAAAACAGTATACAATGAAAGAAAATGAAAAACATTATACAGACATTTAACATAAATCGCCTATATCATCCTGTCATGACAGAAAAAGAAGAACTGGTTATCTACTGTATAGTAAATGACATTAGCCAACACAATAAGACATTTATCTAAATAAACTGAGGTAATATAGACATAATATTAGGAAACAAAAGGTGACCAGTAGATAATGTAAGAAGTAAATTAAACCTTTGAACTCAACTATTTACAACTGTACAAATAGTGCCACTAATAGCTGATATAAACTTTTACTAATCATGTGTTATTTTACAATGAATTATGCTGCTTAGAGATTTTATTTCAAAGGTATTAGAGAGAGGGTCTTCCATACCAAATAATGCGGATAATTACATAGTTATAACATAGATATTTATTATTCTAATATGTGGTCTAAGATATTTTTCCATACTTTTAGGAATTGTATTTGTTTCTTTTTATCATTAATCATGAGTTTGTGTGAGATTATGTAAGTGTGGGCCATATTCGTAAATTCTCCCCAGTTTAATTTAGATCTGTCTATCCAGTTTTGTGAGTAATATATAATTTGACTAGTTCAAATATGGGGATCAGAATTCTTAAATCTGATGTGGGTACGTGAAGTGAGTTAACATGCAGAATTGCAAATTCCCAGGATAATGTAGATGTCCCATAACCCATTTTGTCGAGTTTAATTCTTAATGAGTCCCAGAGGTTATATGCAAATTTGCAATACCAGAGGATATGTAATAAGTCTGCTATTTTTGATGGGCAGAAGGGGCAAAAAGGTGAGTTATTTGGGAAAAACTTATTTAGTAGCTCTGGTGCGTAATAGACATTATTGTTGATCATTAACTGGGTGCAAGTCAATTTCATGTAGAGAGAGTATTTGTTTGTATTAAACCATGCTTGTGAGAGCTGAGCATTAGTTATTTCTGGATTCTTGTCTTTCCAGTATTGAGCAGATGTAAAGGTGGACTGGTATTTTATAGAGGTGCTTAACTTGTATGTAGCTGACAGCATTTTTTTGAAGTTTTAAGAACTTGACTAAGGCCTGTGTGTTTGTTATTACATTTTCTCTTTCTTGTGGGATGTTCCTGAAGATAGATATATTTTCCACCAATTGTCTCAATATTATTGTGTATTTATTAAGGTTGAGATGATGTTTGATATCTTTTAATGACCTGTTTTTAAGTCTATATAGATCCCAGACTGTAAGATCTTTGATTTGTGGATATTGATCTAGGTTGATCATTTCATTTCCTATTTTTAAATTTGGGTTCAAGTGTACTGGCTGTAATAGGGTTAAAGCACTTTTTAGTTGTATGTCTGACAGAAGCGATTGAAAGGTTTTGATTTTGTGTTTAATGGAGGCATGAAGTTTTATATCTTTTAGGTTAGATCCATCTATAAATGGTATGGATTTAGGATTTATATTCATCTTTAAAACATGAGCATACCATACATTAACCCATTTTGGAAAGGATTCCGCATATTTTGGGATGTGGTCGGCTATTAAAATAAGTCTATTTGCGCATATTAGATCATAGTAGAGTTTAAAGTCTGGTAATCCCAGACCTCCTTTGTCTTTAGGGAAAATAAGTTTTGTTATAGCTATCCTTGGGTTTTTTGGAAAACATATGAACTTACTATTTTATTAATTTTTTTTAAAGAAGTTGGTAGGAATAATAGCGTTGGTAGCGTTAAATTTGTATAATATTTTTGGTACAATATTCATTTTAATTACTGCCACTTTTGATAGAACTGAAAGTTTCATTAGTTTCTATCTGTTCAAATCATTTTCTATGTTAGTCCAGGTTTTAAGATTATTTTGGTAGGAGTCTTTTTGGTTATGTTCAAAGTTAATTCCTAGGTAGTGGAATGCTTTTTTAACTTTAATTTCTGTGTCTGGGAGAGGGAGGAGATTTTGTCATAATGGGTTGATTTGAAATATGAGGGATTTAGATGGATTTACTTCATAGTTGGAGGCTTTTGAGAAGATGCTGGTTGTTTTTATAATCTTACCTAAGTCCGTGTTAGGTGTTTGAAAATAAATTATCAGGTCATCAGCAAATGCTGAGATTAAAAGTTTATTATTATTTTAGGTATATGGTGAAATGTTTTTTGCTCCAGGTAGATGAATAGGGGCTCTATATATAGATTAAAAAGATAGGGGGGAAGGGGGCATCCCTGTCTTGTACCATTTACTAGTTTTATTTTATTGGAGACAAGTTTATTTATGACCAATATGGTATAAGAAGACTTATATAGTGCACTGATTTTTTCTATAAATGTATTTGGGATATTAAATTGTTTTAGAGTCAAGAAAAGGAATTCAAGGTTGACCCTTGACCCTATTGAAAGGTATCTAGGAGATATGTCTTTCTCAAGAAGATGTATGGCTGCATCGAGGGTCAGGGTGTTATCCCATGTTTGTCTCCTTGACATAAAGCCAGACTGATCTGGGGATATAATTTTAGGTAATATTTTTTCAATTCTATTTGCTAGGACCAGGAAGTAGATTTTAATATCAACATTTATGAGGGAGATAGGTCTATAATTAAATGGGTTGGTATTGTCCGCATTTTGTTTATGAATAAATATAGTTTTAGAATTGTTTAGGTACAAATCTTGGAAGCCATGCTTGCTTATATGGTTAAATATTTTACATAGGATGGGAGTCAATTTAGGAGCAAATGACTTGTAAAAATTTGATGTGAATCCATCAGGGCCTGGTGCTTTATTACGTTTTAGGCCTTTTATTGCTTCTGCGATTTCCTCTGTATTAAAAGGAACTTCTAAAAGCAATACTTGTTGGTCTTCAGTCTTAGAGAATTTAAGATCTTTGATGAAATTGTTAAAGTTCTCTAATGAAGGGGTATTATGAGGTCCATACATTTCCTTATATATTTTTTCAAATATCTGTATTATTTCTTGAGTATCCATGTAAATTTCGTTATTATATAAGATTTGTGAAATTGTTGTGGGTTGCAGACGAAGGTTTTGAAGTAACACTATGACTACCACCATTAAGGAGACAAGAGTCTAGGTTACAACAGAAATATGGTAATTAGAAAACAACTGAAACTATGCCAACAAACTGAAAGGGTGAGATTATAGGCATTGCCTAGAGAGCAAATGACTGTGGTAAAAAAAGACAACAAAGCAGAGATAAGCAAGAGTAAACACTAGATGGTGGAAACGCAATCTTATAGACTCTGGAAGTTTGTGTTAGGAGAATAAAATCAGAGAAAATCCACATTTACAGGTGATGCCTCTAAACATAAATTGATGGACAACAGACCTGTCAACTGGCCAGATTTCTGCAGAATGTCCAAATTTTCACCTCATGTTTTAGTCTGTTCCCTCATAAAACTGTAGTTTTCTGGCAAATCAATGGCAAATTATTTAGGACCCAAGTCAGAAAATAATGGCAGACATTTAAATTTCAGACGTCATACCCTTCAGAAAATGCATACTAATGCAAAACCTGTTATTCGGTCAACTTCTTAAGTTTACAAGAGCAATATTTTAAAAAAGTCTCTATTTCTGGGTCTTTGTCCCCTCATTATTTATGGCTTTGTCCAGATTTCTTGCTCTAAGAGGTTTGAGGTATGGTGAACAAGCAGTGACACTTTCCTTAAGTCTGAAATTCCAAGGAACAAACAGGGTCATCAGGTTTGAAGAGGCCTTTACAGTTTATTGCAAATTATTGTGGAACTGAAAAACAAGCCACTTTTGAATTTTGAGCAATACAGATAAGAAGCCAGTTTGACGCTTCACAGGCAAGGTTTCTGTGTGTAGTTCTGCCAGTGCTGATTTGATTAGAAGTGTGCTTGCTAGAGGGTTGGCCACTGCAAAATAAGGGAGGTTGTTATAGCCCCAGGCTTTCATGTCTACCCAGAAGAGAGAGAAGGGACTGTTTCACTACTACTATAACCCCATAGGGAATCCAGAGTGAAGTTGTCCTTCATAATCACTTGATCCAGCTTCTTAAATCCAGATGTCTGGGAGGAATATATAGGAAGCAGAACACCTGGGAGAATCATGCCAGAAGAGGGCCTTAAAAGTGAAAGTTAATAAGAAACAAAACCTTCCCCATATATTTGCTAAGACTAAGCTGAGAGAAACTTCAGCCAAATGAGCAGGTTTCATCTCAGTTAAAAGTACATTTTTGCTTTGCAGTGAGGAAAGGGGACAAAGCCCACCAACCTTCCATGTGGGCAGCTCACACCCACATACCATTGTTTTTATTTATTTACAGCTGCCCAACTGTGAAGAAAAAAGAAGAGTCCCCAAACTGAGTCAATGTGGCACAGAGAAAGAAACTGTACTGGTAGTGATTGTATTTTGGAAAGGCAACTAGAGAGTTAAAATTCAGGGAATAGAAATCAAACAGTTTAAACGTGTATACATTTTACTCCACTCAGCCAAGTGCAGGGAAATGAAACAAAACACCCAAGTTCCAAAACAACAGTGATCACCCCTACCGATCCCTCTAGCAGTACATAAAATGCATAGAATGGTGCAAATAATGCACAATAACAAAATGCTAGTACCGACTTCTGAAAAATGCAAGGAATTTTGCTTACACAAAAAGTTGCAAGGTAGTATTTCTGCCAGGCATGAGAAAAGTTATAGATATCGTATGGCTTAGTACCATTTGATACTAAAGCCTGATTAACAATGCCATTTTTCTGAAATAAAATGCACCTAAAACATGTAGTGAGGGACTGTCAGATTGCTGGGGATTGGAGGAGGAGGAGAAGTTTATTTCACACATTTAAGGCTGTATTATGAATGGGCAGATTAAGTGTAGATTCTTATGATCTAGCTGAAGGAGACACAGATGTACTAAGCAAGGTAATAAGAATGAGAGAATGCACACTGGGGTGCCTTATCTGTGTGGTACAGCTCTCTGCAGCAGTACAACTCACAAATGGGCACTTAGAGAAATAGAAAATTATTACTCATATGACTGAGGTAAATATAAAGATGGGCACTCCTCAGGAAGTGATATGATCATGAGACAGCACACCAAGCAAGATGACCTCAGCTGGATGGGATGATAGGTTGACTTACAAAGGCAGTAGCTATAACATAGATAGTACAGAGGTTGTTCAGTGCTCATCTATAAAATATGAATGCACGTATGAAATACATAAATTTTCCTGCTGTTAATTTTGTGTATGACTGTGATCAGAACATGTGCTTCAGATTACATACCCATGTATTTTACAATGTTTTATTACGCAGATAAAACATGTTACAAGGAGATCGGTGGTGTGAAATGCAGCATTTTTAATGTTGTTAATAACCAGGTGCTGAAGAATGGAGATGCATCTGCAAACTGTCCAGTCTAAGAGAAACAAGCATATAGTCCTTCTTTGTCATCAAAATGCATGAGCCTGGATTAAGAAAAGCAATAAAAAATATCAAAGAAGTTTTACAGCAATTAGAATTTACAGGAATTTTTATACTGCTATAAAATCTGTGTGGTGATTGACGGACGCTGCTGCTATGAATTTTATTGTTCAGCCCTGTTGGCAGATGCTTCAGAGTCTGATAAATTAAAAGAAGTCATTGATGATGGCCACATTATAGCATTTAGGTGCCTGCTTTTACAGCCATGAACATTTAGAACTACCCAGAAATGCAACATATTGTCACAACTTTACATGTACATAACAGCATTCCCTTTATACAGTTAAACATATTACTTTAATTTTAACTGTTTTTCAGCCAGCTGTTTTATTGTTGTTCGGGTATTATAATAAGGAAATGACTATCAATTAGCAGTATGATGTGTCACAAGAATACACACAGTAATTCTATGATATGACTTTTGCCATTTGGCATAGATCTATATTATTGATACTTTATTTTTAAGGAATACAAGAATTGTCAGGCAGTATGAGATCTATATAGTGATGTGTATTTGGATATGTTGATGCCTCACAGCAAGAGGTTCTCCCGTTCGATTCTCGGCTGGAGTGCGGGGAGTGCCTTCTGTGTGGAGTCTGCATGTCCTCCCCGTGGTTGAGTGGGCGTTCGAAAAACATGCATAAATGGGCGTGCCTTCATTGAAGGTTGGACATCAAGCTGGCACCTCGGCGTTAATGAAACTCTACTGCCAATTAGTGGACCGGAGTTCCGCTGTGGCGACCCCTAACCGCGAAAAGCCGAAAACAACAACAACAACATTTGGATATATATTTCAGTGAATTTTCGTCAAGGTTTTGTTAATGTTGTTGATAACCAGGTGCTGAAGAATGGAGATGCATCTGCAAACTGTCCAGTCTAAGAGAACTAGATTAGATGTTGCTTTATTCACTGTTGTTCTGGTTTTCCTAAGGGTCAGTCTGTTGCTCTCTAGTGAGTGTGCTGCTTTGATTAGTGCCTTTTCAATGTGTCACTGTTTTATATGGAATACTGAAAAGTGCATAACACATGGTAGCATTTGTGTTCATGGACATTTACTAAGATCATTTTGTAAATGTACTGAAATTAACATTTTAATTGTCCTGAAAAATGTATTGTCTCACAATACATCTACTTATCCCAGCCTACCAGAGTAATGCTTTAATTGGTGTTGTCCTCTCATTTTCAGTTTACTAGACTCATGTACCTGTCTCACCAGCAATTAAAACTTGCATCAGCTTTGACATATAACACATAGTTTAGTGATTTAGTTCACACATCTACTGCCCTCTTCATAAAGTAATCCCTCAAGGTGTTTTATCTTAACATGCCTACCACCAGCCTCAAGTGTAAATATGTACCCCTCTTTAAAGTAGTTGTGAAAAGTTCAGTATGTTGAATGCTTTACAAACAATGTACAAAGGCTTGTACATAACTTTTATATTTCCCACTCATTCGAAGCATCAGCCAGGTCCATTCTGAAGTATTGCTTTCTTCCATTTTCGCTTCCATAATACCCTTTTACATGTCTCTTGTCTTCTGTTAATAAAGTCCTCAAGAGCGTCTACATTTTTCAGCTATTTTATTTTCTGTACATGAAAAATTAGTTTATGATAGAACTTTTATGATGTCTGAACTGGTATTTATGTATCCTGTTTTTGATTAACCAGGTAAAGCCTACTGAACCTATATTAGTTTATATGACTATCAACACCAAGTCATATAAGCTAAGTGAAGTTTAACAAGAGAAGCAGAAAACTTCCTGAGTTTTGTGTAAAGAGGATAACAGAAAGAGTCTTTTTTTGGAAAACAGTGAGATTTGAAGCTGCAGTAAATAAGGAAGACTGAGACAAAGGCTTGAATGATAATTGAGACAACGGGCTGCGCCTCTCAGCACACATGCCTGACTAAAGCAGCTTATCAGATACTTGAGTGGCCAATAAATCTAAGTAAAAGTGATCCATACCTCTCAACTGTCCAGTTTTTCACAGAATGTCCAGATTTTTGCCAGTTTTTTGTCTGTTCCTCATAAAATTTGTGGTTTCTGGAAAAATCACTGAAGATTGAAGTCACTAAATAATTACATACATTTGAGTTTCAGACTTTAAATCCTTCAAAAATGTAAGTTAACACAAATCCTATTATTCTAGCAGCATTTAAAGTTATAAGAGCAATATTTAAAATGTGTCCCTGTTTTTGGGCCTTAGTCCCTCATTATTTTAGACTTTGTCCAGATTTCTTGTGCTTGTGGTGGTTATAGATGCAACCATTTTGCTTGTTAAATTTTCCCTTAGCACTTTGCTTATGGTCCTCCAGAGGTTTTTCGTGGCCCTGCTCTACTGTCAGGTGGAACACTAAGCCTAGCCTTAGAGGTACCAACACATCTCTCACCCACTAGCCATTCCTAAGTGCGACCTAATTTCCTAACCATATCTTCCTCTTCTTTCTGCTTTTTCCCGGTTAGGGGTTGCCACAGCGGATCACCTGTCTGCTCATGATTGACAGTAGAGTTTTACGGTGTCGAGGTGCCAGCCCAGCACCCAACCTTCAACAGAAGGCACACACATGCACACACTCATACCAAGGGCCAATTTAGAGTGTCCAGTCCATCTACAGCATGTCTTTGGGATATGGGAGGAAACCAGAGCACCCGGAGGAAACCCACGCGACCACAGGGAGGACATGCAGACTCTGCACAGAAGGCACCCCAGCTAAGGATTGAACCGGAGAGCCTCTTGCTGTGAGGCGACAACGCTAAACGCTGCACCACTGTGGCCGCCCATCTTTTCCTAACCATATAAATTTACTTAACACTATAGATGGACAATTTTCCACAGTTTCTCTAGCCAGCTTGGTCAACATGGGCATCCTGAGGCAGCATAGCAACTGCCTCATGTTCACTGACAACCCTCTACTCCTAGTCCACACAAACTTATTATGTGAGAGATGCAACTGTATTAAGGACCTTGAATCCATGCTCTCTCTCACATCAGTCAGTACATATGACAATGAGTGGGTCGTCAGCATGCACATCTGAGCTCCTACCCCACCTAAACCCACATCACACATACCTACATATGTGAAGGTCCTCACCAGAAACATACCTAAACACCAGAGACCTCCCAAACACAAGCATGCTGCACATAATACATAATACTTCCTCTGCAGAATACCGTCCACATAATAGCTCATGCACCAGTGTCTCACCTGTTAAGCCCTTAAGGCAAAACACAAAACAAACATATTAGTCATAGGTGATTCCATTGTGAAACACATTCACCAGGCTAGATAAGGAAAAGGTCATGGTCAGCTGTCTGTCCGGTTCCACGATCCACCATAGCACACATGCACTCAAGTCTCTCAACAACAGGTACTCTTATCACTCTGTCATAGTCCATGTTGGTGTGAACGACTTGAAATGTACCTCTTTGGACTATATGAAGAGAGACATGACTGAGCTCTCGGATATATATCTCAGGCAAGTATGTCCCTTGCGCATTTTACCTTCACCTAGGATGATGCCTCAATACAAATACAAAATGATTGACTTCAATAATTGGCTTACTTTCTGGTGTCATTCTAAGGGGATCCAGTATCTGTCATCCTGGGGTGACATGATCGACAGACCTCAATGCTTTGTCAGAGATGGTCTTCATCTGTCACCCTTGGGATTTAGGCTACTGGCTAAGGCTCTTGCCACCCCCATAGCACCTTTTTAGGCAGATTCTGAAGGACAAAATTCCTGATGTAAAAACTCCATCTAAAAACAATCTCAAGGTTATTCTGCGAAACTCTAGAAGTCTTAACATGAAACTGCACTCACTGGAAGCAGTCCTCACCTTGGAGGATGTAAACATTTGTGTGGTCATGCAGACCTGTTTCAAGACTGTGGAGAGCACCCAGCCATACTGGGTTACACCTCCTTCCACATGTTTAGACCACAAACTGAAGGCATGAAAACTAAAGATAAATACACCTCTAGATTGGTTAACCAGTATGATTCCCTGGAGATACTTCAGGTGCAATTAACTGTTGGTAGGATACCTATTCAAGTCATTACCAGCTACAGGACCTCCTCCATGAATCAGGACACCCACTCTGCCTATTTAGATCTACTTGAGTCTGTCAGGATACATCCAAACATCATGGTTTTGGGAAACTTTAACTACCCATCTATTGATTGAGTAAATTACTTGTGCTCAAACTCACTTGCCCAAAGGTTCCTCAACTTCATTAACTGCAATGCACTGGACCAGTTGGTTGACACCCCTACAAGGGGTGCCAACATCCTGGATCTGGTGCTTACTAAAATGGGGGACCACTGTAGCACCCTCACTGTAAGGTCTTCCCTGGTGAGATATGACCACAAATCAGTCTCATTCGAAGTAACTATCACACCTGACACCCCCCCCCCACCCCCAGCAGCAACTAAACTAAAAAAACCTCTCCAAAGCAGATTATAACCTCTTACGGGACGGTATAAATAGCTTCACTGCACCTGCTCCCTCAAATGAAACTGGCAACTATGCCAAATTGTACACCAATGCTTTATACAAGCACCCTTATAACTGCATTGACACAGCCATACCTGATAGGACCAAAACAAGCTCCTCAAGGAAGAGCAAACGAGCCTGGTGGGCAACTGCCATTAACAGGCTTTACAATAAGAGGAAGAAATTGCTGTCTAAGAGTAAGATGGAGTGAGCCCTAAACTGGAACCACTCCCTCCTCAGCTTAAACAAGCAAATAAGATTTCTTGTGAAACCCTTTAAAGCAAACTATGAATCCAAATTAGCTTCCTCAACTAAAGACAACCATAAGGCATTCTTTAGTTACATCTGTAACCTAAAAGGAAAGGCCCAGATTTGTGCCAAACTGGTAGTTAATGATACCTCATATACTGAGCCTATGGACATAGTTAACCTGTTAGCAGACAGATTCTGTGAAAACTTCACTCCCCTGTCCCCACCACATATACCCCATGACATCCCTAACACCTCTCCCCTACCTTGCATCTCTAAAGAGCAATTCATAAATGCCCTCTATAAGACAAAAAAGACAGCATCTATGGGACCTGATAACATCCCAAGCTGTGTCCTACATAGGCTCCAACAAGAATTCGCAGCATCATTGGGTAATCTTTTAAATCATAGCCTAAGCACTGGCTTTGTCCAAGCTTAATGGAAAATAGCCACTGCTATCCCCTTGCACAGAGAAGATGCTTCCACTGACCCTGGAACTATAGACCTATTAGCCTGACTAGTCTTATCTGCAAGGCCATGGAGTGAATCATCATGGACCTTTTCAACAGAGATATAGGTAATCTCCAAACACTTGACCCTACTCAGTTTGGATTTGTCAAATGGAGATCATGCCTGTTAAACCTGGTGGACTTCTTTGAGACAGTCACCAAGGCCCTGGACAAGGGGAAATCTGTGCATATGGCCTACCTAGGCTTAGCCAAGGTTTTTGACACTATCACCCACTTAGGCATCATTGACAAACTCACCCAGCTAGGTATCAACCCTTATATCATTAGAGGGACCGCTAACTGGCTCAGTGATAGAACCCATATAGTCAAAATAGGGAATCCACCTCCAACAGGAGACCTATAACCAGTGGTGTTCCACAAGGATCAGTCCTGGGACCTCTACTCTTTGCACTCTATTTCTCCAAAGTACAAGCAAAAACTAAAGGTCTGTGGCTGACAAAGTTTGCTGATGACTGCAAACTGGAAGTGGTCATAGAATGTCCAACAATGTCAACATCCTACAAGAGGGTCTTACACAAACAAATCATTGGTGCCAAAGTCATGGCCTTAAACTCAATGCAAAAAAATGTATTATCATCCCTTTTGGTAAGAGTAATGTTCCTGCTAACTACCACATCAATAGGAACACCCTAAGCACACACTCAGTGGTCAGATACCTGGGCACACAGGTTGACAGCAATCTTACCTTTGATCACCATGTCTCTACAGTGGTAAAAAGGGCATTCTATATTGCTTATGTCATAAGTAAGTGTACTGCCTCCAGAAAAAAAGAAGTTATAACCTCCCTGTACTCTTCCCTCATCAGGCCAATAATTGAGTACAACACCCCTTTCGGTATGTACCTTTTCAAGCACCTGCAGCAATTGGAGAGACCACAAAGGTTCTTCTAAAGGAAAGTTCAAGGTCTTCAGTATCTGTCCTATGTGGATCACCTGAAATCTCTGTCACTTTATTGTGTTTCATACAGACTACTCAGAGGTGATCTCTGCCTTGCATACAAGGCACTCTCTGGCCCTGCTTTATTGGAAATGCTGCATATCCATAAGTCAAATGGTACATAGGTTACTCAGTCTAAAGACCTTAACCTGGAAAGTGACATTAATAGAACTTGCTGTAGAGACAGATTTGTCTCCCAGAGGTTACCACACCTTCGGAACAGACTCCCACTTCATGACAAACAGAGCACCTCATTGACCCTCTTCAAACGCAAGTTGGATGATTGGATGGGTAACCGTTAGTTCACCCTTGGGGTTCCACCTGTGTCCCTCCTGGTCAGGAGCATTAGGCGCTGATCATGGACATAAGGAAGAACATGTCTAGGCTTTTAAGGGCTGTAGGGCCATTAGCCTAGTAACTGCTTAAGCAAACTATACAACAGAAGAAAGAAACTGTTGCAGAAAAGAGGAAAATCCCAGGATGCAAAAAACTCCCTTACCAGCTTCATTAAGAAGCTGAGATCCCTCATAAAATCCTCCAAAGCTAGTTATGAAAATAAAACTGCTAAAGATTTTAAAGACAACCACAAGGCATTCTATAGTCATGTCAAGAATCTAAATGGCAATGCTCAGATATGCTCTGAGCTACAACAAAATGGGATTAAATATACTGATCCCAAGGATATTACCAATATCCTGGCAGATCGATTTAGTGCCAACTTCACCCCCCTCTCACCTCCTAAAGGGCCCATCTCAATACCAAAAGATTGCCAAATTCCAGTAATCATGGCCACACAGGCAGAAGCCTCACTCCCCAAATCTAGGAATACAGCATCCATGGGACCAGATGACATCCCAGGCTGTGTACTACATGAACTACAAAATGAACGGGCACCTCAACTAAGTGTTATGTTTAATCATAGCCTCACCTCAGGCTTCGTGCTCGAGTGGCGCACAGCTACAGTTATCCCACTCCACAAGGGGGAATCCACCTTGGATCCTGGGAACTACTGTCCCATCAGTCTGAAGAGCCTGATCTGCAAGGGCATGGAACGCATTATCATGGAACTTATAAAGAAAGACATTGACAACCTTCAAACACTGGACCCCACCCAGTTTGGGTTCATGAAGGGCCAATCTTATCTCCTGAACCTAATTGACTTCTTCGAATCAGTCTCCAGAGCTGTGGACGAGGGTAAGGAGGTCCACACAACCTAGCTGGACCTCGCCAAGGCCTTTGACACCATCCCCCACTCTGAAATCATAGATAAACTTACTAAGCTGGGCATAAATCCTGGGTCTATATTATCAAATCGAAAAACCCTTTACGCGAATACCTAAACATCGACACCTATAACTCGAACCATGAAAATCCCGAATGCACTAAACAGTGAAAAATAAAATAACGAACTGTCATAGTTGGCCAACCCCACCACCCGCTACATACTACCTACCCAAACAAAATAAATAAATCACATACATAGACTAATTAAACCCTACTTCTAACCTAAAGTAAAGCACCAAAACCCTACTTCTAACCCTACACTAAACCCCACATACACAACTAACTATGCACTATCCTTAACCCCTCCCTAACCCTAAGGTCTGTAACTACCGCACATGTCCCCTACAGACATACACCCAAAAAAATAAATAATACACATGCATACATTTAACAAAACCTTACTTCCAACACTACACTAAACCCCATATACACAACTATCTATGCACTATCCTTAACCCCTCCCTAACCCTAAGGTCCGTAACTACCACACACTTCCCCTACAGACGTACACCCAAAAAAAAAATAATACACATACATACAGTTAAATAAAACACTTCTAACACTACACTAAATCTTACCTACATTACCTATCTATTCACTTACCTTAACCCACATCCTAACCCTAAAGTCCCATCTATCGCACACTTACCTTACTGATCTATACTGCAGATGGGCCAACCATTACACTTCGACATTTAAATTTTCTCTATTTTGGACGTTCTGCGTTACCATCTTTTGTGCAATACGTGTCACTCTTTTCATATTCGCGATTATGGTCTTTCGATCTGGTAATAGGAACCCTAAATCCCTACATCACTCGATGGGTTGCCAACTGGCTTACTGACAGAACCCAGACTGTAAAAGTAGCCGACTCCAAATCCAGCTCCAAACAAGTGACAAGTGGAGTACCTCAGGGTTCAGTCCTGGGACCACTCTTGTTTGGCATCTACTTCTCTGAAGTACAGGCCAACACTAAGGGACTCTGGCTAACAAAGTTTGCAGATGACTGCAAACTGGTAGCCATTATTGAATCCTCAAATAATGTGGATATTCTACAAAAGGGCCTTACAGAAACAGATGCTTGGTGCCAAAGCCATGGGCTCAAGCTTAATGCCAAGAAATGTATAGTTATCCCCTTTGGGAAAAACCATGTACCCATGAATTACCACATAGTACACTAAACACCGAAAGTGTGATGAGAGACTTAGGGGCACACGTGGACAGTGGTCTCACCTTCGATAACCACATCGCCACAACAGTCAGGAAATCCTTCTATGTGGCACACCTCATCACTAAGGGCTTTTCATCCAGAAAAAAGGAGGTCATTGTCCCACTGTATTCATCCCTCATTAGACCCATTATAGAGTACAACGCCCCATTTGGTATGTACCTCACAAGACATCTGCAACAGCTGGAAAGGCCGCAAAAATACCTCACTGAAAGAATCACAGGCCTAAAACAGATGCCCTATGCTGACCGCCTTAAAAAACTCCAGCTTTACTCTGTCACATATCGTCTATTCAGAGGCAATCTCTGCTTAACATACAAGGCCATGTCAAACCCAGAGCTGTTGGACATGCTCCACTTAAAGAAATCCCAATCCCTCAGAGCCACACGCTCCAGGGATCTGAACCTTGTCATCACAATGAACAAAACATGGGAGGGATAGGTTCCTGACCCAGAGACTCCCCATACTCTGGAATAGACTGCCCATACATGTCAAGCAGAGCACCTCCTTGGCCGTCTTCAAAAGGAACCTTGACGATTGAATGGGAGATAGGAAATTCACCCTGGGGATCACGTCAGTCGCCCTGCTAGACAGGGGTCCAGGGAAGTAAATATTGTGGGAAGAAATATCCAGGGAATTATTATGGCTAGGCTTCTACAGGCCCTAGGGCCGATAGCCTAGTACCAACCTATGAACCTATGATCCTGTAAGAGGTTGAGAGGTATGAAGTGATCAGAAGTTGACCAGAGTGTACAAAGAAGGATGGCAATGAATGCTGATCTGCATGGCTGACTGTCAATAGAGGAAGTAATATAGTATCTGAAGAATGATGTGTTGTGCTATCTGTAGCCCATGTGAAAGGTCAAGGAAGATAAGATGTCAAAAGTAAAACGATGCAAGAGGTGTTGTTTGTAGATGTTTCCAAGAACATGGTTTGTAGAGGTGAGTGACTTGAAAATGCCTAATATTATCTGAATAAGATGACAGCAAAATTACAAACAGACTCTAGGCAGAAACCTTTTGTGGAACAGCCTACTAACCAAACAAGTTGGCTTTTTTGTTGATGATATGAGTGTCATAACACATTGTGGATGTGAATCTATATGTTAGTCACATTTTAAGTCCAGCTCTTGATTGAGCAAATGTTGGAATCCATATCTAATGTAAAAATGGTACAGGATTATGCTGACCTTTTCTGGGTTCTGTAACAAAGCAACATTACCAGTATAATACGATATTGCTTAGAAAAAGATTCAAAATAACTGAAATAAAAACTTTAGTTTGCCTAACTGGAATTATGACTAAATTGAAAAAGCTGTACTATGAAGATGGTATGGAGTAGTAACAAAGCAATGCAAGGTACTTGCAAAAAAATATTTCTTAAGGGACAAAGGAAGAATTTTCACTCTGGTTCATCCTAAAGTATGTTACATTTAAGGAAAATCCATGGTGTGGAATATGTTGGATTTTATTCACAACTGGCAACATTTAGTCATGAGGATAGAGCTTGAGCAACTAAATACACTGATTAAAAAGGAGGGAACCAATTATACGTGTTATATTTTTAAACCACTTGCAGGAGAAAGTTCGATGAAAGCTACCCTATGTTGAGAGTAAACTAACTCTGTGTCTAAGCTGAATAAGTCAGACTGCACCAAAATATATTTTTAGATGACTTCAGAGATTTTTTTTTTGATTTTTTTTAAAGATTTCTAGATTATATTGTGAAAGCAGTGTATGATTTTAATGCCAACAATTTATCCAGAAGTTGACAGTGAATCAATTTTATTTTATTCTAATATTTGTTTTCATGCTATGGTATGCAATGAAATTACCAACTTGTTTTAGAAGATGACAGTACTGTGTCTCAGTCTGGAAAAAGTTTACTGTGCAATTATTAGACCTGTGATATTGTTGTACATTGGGAACAATCAAATAAAAAAAAAACTGCAAGCTGAGTAAGCCCAACATGTTCATAACTGAAACATGCTTGAGTATTAAAATGATATTTATAGGGTACATGTGGATGGCAACATGCACTTTTATCGTACACACTTATTGATTTGTACTAGTGATTCAGTTAATGGGATGCATTACACTGATACATGCATATTACAGTGATTTTGTTTACACATGAATGACAATGTTTAGCTGCATTCCATGTATTTATTTTAAGGATGGTCTGTGTTTTGGCAAAATTAGAAAACAGTG
This sequence comes from Protopterus annectens, assembly GCF_019279795.1. NCBI lineage: Eukaryota > Metazoa > Chordata > Ceratodontiformes > Protopteridae > Protopterus > Protopterus annectens. The sequence goes on along the minus strand of NC_056733.1, from coordinate 1,348,252,976 downwards.
GGTTAAGCTGGTTAGTCTTTTCTCCACCTGTTGATTCATCTCAGAGTTAGTAGCATCTTTAAAGTGGTGGGTTAAAGACGTGCACACGTTCTTGACCCCCTGTAATATCTCTGTAATGTTTTTGTTGAGCTGCTCAGCTTGACAATTCAGTGTAGTTTTCATGCTAATATGCTCAATTATATTGGATCTTGATAAGGTAGTCATCAATGATTCAATTTAAATGTAATGTGGAATTAAAAATCACACAGAAAAATACAATTAAGAAGGTGAAATAAGCTAGGAAAGGGATGAGGGTAATGAAGTTATTGTTTTGTGACACTATGTTTGTTAAAGTGCCTAGAATGAAACAAACTGAAAGTGTGTTATTGTATAACATGCTAAAATGGTGTGAAATGACAGTGAAGGAAGAGGAAAAAATAATCATGGGAACAAGTTAAAATATAATGGAATGAAAGCGAAAGAAGATAAAGAAATAATCTTGGGTCCAAATAAGAGAATAAGATGGAGGGGGAAACTTGGGGTTCATCTATTACAAATAAGGTTAAAAGCTGCATATTACCTTTCTCAGTGCCATCCCTTTGCACTTTGACTCTTTACCCCTATTTTCTCATTATTGTCCCTGGATTCAGCTGATTACATTTATGTTTATCACTTTCCCAAGGCCAACAATTGTGAAACTCTCTTTCTTTCTCTCTTTCTCTATTGCTTGGTGTTCTATTTTTCTCCCATCATGCTATTATATGGTCCTTTAGTTATAGAGGTCCTTTCAATGTTATTAACAGTGTTCACTAGTCAGTCTGATTTTTTTGTATGGAGCGTTGTTTGTAGCCATTGTTTAATTTGGGATCCTCTGTTGTCTGTTTGATTTATGGTAAGGTACGTGTGTCTTAATAAACAGATTTCAAACTCAAAATACTTTAAATAGCCATTGATGTGAGAATCCATTTTCTGCCATCTGTTTATGACTCTACTACTTGATAAAACTGCATTTAGTAAGAATCCCTGCAGTACCTGAGAACATGGTAAATCATCACTAAAAGCATTTGAGGTTGCAGAGTCTAAATTCCCAAATCATCTTTAAGACTCATATTTCATCTCCACCAATGAAGTGTCAGTCTCTTTATCTGCTGCCAGATGAACACAATTTAGCCAGTCTCTTTTGTCCTCCTACATCATTACCAGCTTTCTCAGGTTTCCATTCCTTCAGCCATCCATTTATCCATCCATCTTTCCATCCATCCATCCTAGGTAATACAAGTCAAACTGCCAAACTGCACACTCATACAATGCATTGCAACATGCCTCTAAATGCAGAGCTATTTGTAATGAGGAATTGTCCAGCTTTATTCGTAACCATGACCTTAGGCCTGCTAACAGTGCAGCTTTATTTATTGTCATTTGCCGGTGCAGATGTACTACTTCTTGAACAACATGTCCTTACTTTAAGACAAAAATGGCAGTTCAGTGAACACAAAATGAAGTTGGTAGTATCTGAATGGCCACAACAAACCCTGGACTTTATTGACTAATATACTAGTTTGTTGATGACAAACCTTGTTTAAATATCTTCAAAGAAAACATTTTATTTAGCTTTGTGATGCTGCTGCATGTGTAAGTTTCAAAGTCATAAGCACTGGTAAATACGTTTACTCCTTCAGTTTGTATTCGTCATAATGTTCTTAGCAAAGAGGGTAAGGAAAGCAATAACATGACAGTCATGCAAATCCAGGCCCCTCAATCCTACCACAGCAAAGCAGTAAACCACCTACTCCCACTGCCATCCCATCTGCCATTGGCCCTAACAATTTGATTGAACTAAAATCTATCCCATCAATATGCAAAGTATCTGCATTAAAATCCCATCATGCCCACTCAAGGGTTTGGAGGTTGGCATAATGGTCAGTGCGTTTACCTCATAGACACTAGGTACATGATTTGATTCTCAACTTTGAAAGAGAAGTTGGCTATTATCAAAATGGCCAGGTAACTTGTTCACTACTTTGTTATTAGACCTATCAAAAGGTTTTGATACCAACTGTCACCAAAGGCCATTGAAGAAACTGTCCTCAATAGGTTTAACCCAGTCCACACTTAACTGGTTCCACAGCTGCCTATTTTACAGACAGCAAGCTGTTAAACGTCAGCAAGAATTATCCCCCTTCCCACCCATCTCCACAGGTGCCCCCCAAGGTTCCTTTTTAGGCCCCTTACTTTCCAGCCTACTCATTAATAAACCTATCTTCTGTTATACAATATACAGATTAGTCAGCAATAATCTGCTCCACAGAAACACTGTCCCCTCTCTTAAGAAAATGGCTTGGCAATCCTTTCTATCTGTTGGAAACTGGCTTCAGGATTCCAATATCATCTTAAATACTAAAAAAAAGAAGTATAATAAAAATTTATGTTATTTACTAATAAACAGCTCTTCTTCCAAATGTCACTTTTCTCAATAACATCAAAAATAATGCCAAAACTGAACAACCCACAAACTGGTATACTCACCTGACAAACACCCAAACTTACACCCGATCATACAACAGTGCTCTCCTAAATGACCTCTTTGCTCCACAGATAAAGGTCTGCTTACCATATCCAGATCAAAATATACTGCAGGTGACTACATTTCAAAAAAATGGAGCAGACTTCCATACCAGTTAAGAGAAATAAATAACTTAGCAGCCTTTAAATCAGAACTAAAAAACAGCTAATACTAAACTGGCTATGCCTGTGCTAGCAACCTGGATAAATACATCCATCCATTCTACCCCCCCCCCCCAGCTCACTCTATGTTAGCACAATTAATCTCTGCCCTTAATTTTGTTTAATCCCAGTATGTACATATCCAGTCAGTAGTTCTTCTGTTGATAAGAAATGTATATTTGTATAACTTGCACATTTATATGATTTGTGCATTTTATTGTTTTACCTCATTGTATACCTGCTAATTTTATATATGCTGTTAAGAATGACTTATTATGTTATGCTGCATGTTTCCCATGTTATCTGTAATTTTATTGTTGGAGCTTTTGTCTTCAATCCTGCACTGAAAAGGATCATGGATGCTCAGTTGGACATTATCTGTAAACAAATGGTAAATTAATAAATAGGTGTAGTCTTACTCTGCATCTTTTCACTTGTCAAGAACATCATGCTCTCATTACAAGGGCAATGTGATAGCCCAGTGTTTAACATGTGTTGGCCTGAAAGGATTAGGGGCCGGGATACAGTTATGGCATCCAGTCACTGTCTGTGTGAATTCTGGATGTTCTCCCTGTGCCTGTGTGGGTTTAATATGGGTTCTCTCATTTTCTACAAAAACATGCTTTATTGGCTATAGTAAAAACATCCTTATAAGTTGTATTTACCATCATGAGTCATGTCTGGAAAGGGTTCATGATAAGCATTTTGATTACCCGGGAAACAAATTAAAATTAAAATTAAATAAGTATATGCATCTGCAGCTAGTATGTGTGAGTGTGTGTGTGTGTGTGTGTGTGTGTGTGTGTGTGTGTGTGTGTGTGTGTGTGTGTGTGTGTATGTGTGTCTGTGTGTATGTGTGTGTGTTACATGTTAAGACTCATATAGTTATCCTGGAAAATGATGGGTTTGCTCTTAGGCTTATATAATTTTAAATAATCAGAATGTAATTTTGTAGCTACAAATATTTTTTTTCTGTGGTGAGCGTTTACATAATATGGATAGAATAGCAAAAGAAGAGAAAAGACACATACCTATAAATAATACGGTAAGGTTTGAAAATTGTCCTCTTAAGGACAGTCATTAATAACAAGCTAATTATGAAGACAAATATGTACTTATGTCCTTTTCTTTCTTTTTCTTTCTTTTTCTTCTCCCCTTTCTCTCCTGCTTTTTTTTTTTTCAAGTGTCATAGTGTGGTAACAGACTGTGGATGAAGCCAGTGAGCCTGAAAAATTCTAAAGTGAAAGAACTGGATTTCTCTTGATAAATTTCTGAGTAGTGAAAAGTGCCTACAAAATCAATCCTTTCCTGGTAATATTCAGATTAGCAAAAGCTGCTCAGCAAGCCTTTTCCTACTTATCTTCAAAGCTGCTGAAACAATTACAATTACTCAGCAAGCATTTTCTTGGTAAGATGCAGAGAAATAATAATAATAATAAAAAGAAAACGCTACTAAAAAATTTGTTCAGATGAGCTTCAAAATAATAATATTTTTCCATGATCAGTGCTACTTTGTAAGGCAAGATCAGTGAGAAGTAATGACGCTGTTTGGTTTGTGGGATATGTTAACCTGTTCTCAGAAGTGTAAGGGAAACATCAGAGTGAATGAAGCATAGTTATATCCTCAGGCATGAGCAACACTTCAGAAGTAAACTTGTGGCTGTGACCTAGAATAAAGTCAAGGCTTCTCCTAGCCTTTAACATTGTCTAGCTCTTTATTAATTTTTCCAGGGCTAAACTGAACAGTTAATAAAAACGACTAGTCTTTCAGGATTGCTCACTTGTTGCACTCAAACACTGGGAATTTGTCAGACTACATGATAAAATCATCTGGATATGTAACAACAGCAACAAAAAAAAATAAGTACAAGTGCATAGGAAAAGGTTAAGAGCTTTACACTTATTGGATATTTGCCATCAGTTTTTAAAAGGCTGTATAGTGTTTATAACCTAAATTCCTAATTTCAAATTTTGCAGGATGCTTCATCTTTAAAAAACACTTAGAACCACCCCCATGTAAGACACTTTAAAAACACATTCATAAATCATTTTTCATTACTTACGTTTAATGTCTTTCAGAAAAAGACACTGGTTAGGAAATTAGGAAAAAAAGCAACCACAACCCCCATTTGCAAAATTTTATTTGTGGTAAGACACATACTAATTGCTGAAGAATTGCATATTTTGTGAGGTTTGTTTATTGGGGGAAGGGAGAGGGCTTTTATGAATTTAAAAGTTTGCTTCCATATGAAACAGAGGAAAGGGGTTGGGTGAGGTAAAGGAAGTCACTGGAGGCTGACAGTTTCAAAGTCTTTCTTGTTGATACATGCCAGAAAAAGTTTGTCTGTTCACAAGAAACACCAGACTTTATTAAATTGGCTGTCAGAGTTTGCAAGAGTTTTTCACAATATTTGCAAACCCAAACACATTTCGGTTTACCATGCTGACTGCTTCCAACAAGTTATTGATGCCAGAAATAAAATAGACATAGAAACGATGGGAGTGCAACTCCAAAACAAAGCAGATGGTCATTAACTAATTTGGTTTTTGGACATTACCATTCTAAAGCATAAATTTGTTAAATAAAACAATGCCACTTAATTTCCCCCAACAAAACAGTGATACTCCTGCATAAAATATCTGCCCTTAATAATCAAGGTGTATGATGTTAGAGGAAAAAAGTCAGTGGATCGGGGATAACAATATAAAAAAAATAATTAAATGCACTGCAGGAAGGATTTTCACCACCGATGATGGAAAGTGAACTTGACCACGCAGAAGACAATACACTAAGCAAAGAAAGTGTGAATATACCCAAATAATGAGAATGGTGGAAAGTGATAAAACAGGCAAGAAGCAGAGGACAATAAAATAATTTTTATAAAGGATTCTGTGGGTGAGACACTGAGACAGTTCTGAGTTATAATTCGTATACAAAGATACTTATTAGCTATCACCCTGGAGATAGAATGAGGTCTCTGTGCAATTAAATTTAAAATAAAATTAAATAAAGTTAAGCTTAATAAAGGATAAATAAAGTGGATATGAGAGGCTGCTGATTGTGATATACCTGAGGATGTATATGACTTTTGGAAAGAAAAAAAAGTCAGTGGAAGAAATCAAATGAAACGTGGCGAAGCCCAAAGATGGGCTCATATTTCAGACAGCAGCCTTGGTCTTCTGTGATGTTGTCTTAGTATTACTCAAGGACAGGAGGAAATCATAACAATGAAACAAATATGTGAGAACAGTGTTATAGAGCTGGTGTGATAACATTTGATACAAATTACCCCCTGACCAACAGACACTTCTGGGTGGGAGTGTTATTTTAGTGTGGCAAACTGCTACACCATAAAAGGCATCCTTCAGGCATTTTATGAATGAGAGAGAATGAAAGAGAGAAAAAAAACAGAGTTAAGTTTCCATTCAGAGACACAGATGATGACAAGGGGCTGACCATAACTCATCTGAAATAGTAAAGGAACTTATATAATAAATGAGAAGGAGCCAAGATGAAGCTCTGAAAGTAATTTGGTGGGGAGCAAAAAATGTGGAGAAGGGGCAGCTGCACTGCTGTACAGATACATAAGTGGTCCTCATCACTATTACCTTGGAGAATATTAACTTATCCCGACTGTTCTGTCATATTTTACAGATAGCAAACTCAAATAGTTTTAAATGTCCTGCTTTCTCTGTGGAATACATTTTCCCTCCACCTTGCAAAAAGAATAAAAAGTAACCCCACCCCTGGACAAGGAAACCACCATGAAAAACTTTTCAAAAGCAAACTTCACATTACTTAAGACTGAGGTGAAAGTTTCAATGCCCCCATGTTAAAGGATAATGCTGTCCAAGCTGCAAAATCCTTTACTAATGCATTCTATGGGCAACTACAAGAATGCATGGATCGTACCACTGCTACCCCAAGCAAAACCAAGACTCACTCCTCCAAGAAAAGGAAACCAGTCTGGTGGACCCCTGCCATAAACAAACTATACAATAGAAGGCGGAAACTAGTACAGAAAAGAGTAAAATCCCAAGAAGTGAAGACATCCCTGATCAGTATCAGCAAGAAACTACGATGCCTCATAAAATTATCCAGGGCGAAATTCGAAAGAAACATTGCCAAGGACCCCAAAGATAACCACAAGGCATTCTTTAGCTATGTCAAGAATCTAAGTAGCAATGCTCAGATCTGCCTGGAGTTAGTGCAGAATGGCACAAAATACACTGAACCGATCAATATTGTCAACATCCTGGCAGACAGGTTCAGTGCAAACTTCACCCCCCTCTCACCCCCAAAAGGGCCCATAACCATACCAGAAGAATGTAGAGCCCCTGAAATCACAGACACTCAGGTTAAAACAGCCCTTTCCAAAGCCAAAAACACAGCATTAATGGGACCAGGTGGTGTCCCAGGCTGTGTCCTACATGAGCTCAAAGATGAACTAACCCCTCACCTAAATACACTGTTCAAACTCAGCCTCTCCACAGGCTACATACCCATAGAGTGGCACACAGCAACGGTTATTCCACTCCACAAAGGTGGAGCCACAACAGACCCTGGGAACTATCGCCCTATAAGCCTGACTAGTTTGGTCTGTAAGACTATGGAACGCATCATCATGGAACTCATTAACAGAGACATTGGGAACCTCCAAACACTGGACCCTACCCAGTTCAGCTTTGTTAAGGGCAGATCATGCCTCCTAAACCTGGTGGACTTCTTTGAGACAGTTACCAAGGCTATAGATGAGGGAAAGGTGGTACACACAGCCTACCTAGACCTCACAAAGGCCTTCAACAGAATTCTCCATTCTGGTATTATAGACAAGCTCATCAGCCTGAACATAAACCCCTACGTCACAAGATGGGTTGCCAACTGGCTCATGGACAGAACCCACATGGTGAGAGTTGCGGGAGCTAGGTCCGACTCTACACCGTTTACAAGTGGCATTCCCCAGGGCTCAGTCGTAGGACCACTCCTGTTCAGCATATACTTCTCAGAGATACAGAAAAGCACAGAAGGACTATGGCTGACCAAGTTCGTAGACGACTGCAAACTAGGGGCTATAATTGACACTCTGGCTGACACAGACATCCTCCAAATGGGTCTCATTGAGAAGGATACCTGGTGTCAAAATCATGGCCTCAAGCTAAATGCCAAAAAGTGCATAGTCATCCCCTTTGGAAAAAACAAAGTACCCACAAACTACCACATAGGTGGTAGTCCCCTAAATACGGTAGACGTAATAAGGGATCTAGGGACCCAAGTAAATAGTAATCTCTCCTTTGATAATAACATTGCCAAGGTGGTTAGAAAATCCTTCTATGTGGCCCACCTATTCACAAAAGGGTTCGCATCCAGATCAAAAGAGGTCATTGTGCCCATCTACGCATCACTCATCAGACTCATCATAGAGTACAACGCACCATTTGGGATGTACCTTACAAGACACCTGCAACAGTTGGAAAGACCACAAAAGTACCTCACTGGCCTCAAACAGATGCTGTATGCAGCTCGACTGAAGAAACTCCAGCTGTACTCGGTTGCATACCGCCTACTCAGAGGTGATCTCTGCCTGACATACAAGGCCATTTTGACCCAAAATTGATGGACATGCTCCACCTAAAGAAAACCATATCCCCTTGAGCCACACAGTCTAGGGATCTAAACCTCACCACAACAATAAATAGGATGTGCTGGAGGGATAGATTCCTGTCCCAGAGACTTCCCATGCTTTGGAACAAGATTCCAGTCTACATTAGGCAGAGCTCCTCGCTAACACTCTTCAAGAGAAACCTTGACGAGTGGATGGGAAACAGAAAGTTTACCCTGGGGATCACTTCAATGGCTCTGCTGGACAGAGGCACAGGGAACTAATCTAAGGGGGCGTCAAAAGCCAACACATTCTGGCTAGGCTTATAAATGCCTTCAAGCAGATAGCCTAGTACCTACCTATGAACCTAAACCTTTACACTGGATCTCACCTCAAATAAAACAAACCATGAGAAGAGATGTGAGACCTTACATAATAAAAAAGAATAAGTCCTAGGGAAACTGGACACTTGACACCTAACTCTGGATCAAAAGCAAATACCCAACAAAAACTCTTAAAATCAACTGTTACAAAGGTACAACATAAAACTTTCAGTAACACAAGAACATGATATAGTGAAATCAATTTCCTAACAGGCAGAAGTGAATCTGATACAACACTACATTCCATATCACCTAATGGCATCCTATGTGATTTGCTTGAAATAGGCGCTGTAACCCTTGGTCATTCTTATCCTTCTATTCTCCCTAATCTGAGTTAAATCCTCTCACTTTCCATTCCAAGTACTCATCTGAAGTTACATTACAACCTTTCACTTTAAAGGGCATTAATACCCGTTTATAAGAACTCCCCAAATGCAGCTAACCAGTGTGTGATGGCTTGCATTCTTGTTTCATGCACTTATGTTTTCTTTTATCACCACTCCTACTCTATGCATCTTCAGCACTTCAGTTTCAAGTGCAACTGTTCCTTTGTTCTGGAAGAAAACCTTGGTAATCCAGTTTCCTAAAGACAAAGAAGTCTCATTCCCCAGTATCTTCCACACTACCTCTCTCATTCCCAGCTCTCCAAACTCCTTGAGCATCATGCAGTAACTACTTAACAACTTCTTAAGTATCAGTCCAAGCTGCACAGTGTTCAAGGGGCTGTAGAGTTGTTCATTAGATACTTAAGTAGCAGAGCATGGTAATTAAAACTGGATGCGTGCACTTATTCCCTTCAAAAGTCCATGTGTGAGTGCCTCAGGGATCTATAGTTGGGTACCTTCTCTTTTTGGTTTACATTATCTGTCTCTTTAATGTTTTACCAAACATCTTTGCTACCAATTATGCTAATGGCCTAGTAGTATACATAAAGATCAGAATCACCTTGCCAGATTATCCCTTAACAATTTCAGGCTGAGTTAGAGAAACAGTTGTGCTTGTTTGACAGCAAATGTCTGCTCTTACACCTGAAGAAATCAAGAAGTATGGTATTTGGTATGCCACAGGAGCTAAAGCAGTCTTCACCTGATTGGATTCTGATGAATGCTGCTAGGTAACTGATTGAAATTATGTATTCTGGATTTTGCTTTCTTGATGTATTTGCAGCAGTTTGTAGATTGGGAAACATATTACCTGAAATGTTTCATATTTCAAATAGCAATAAAGCTAGGAGAGTCATACTTTACTCTGTCCAATGCACACTGGATATATGACAAAAGAAAGGCCTGTTCTGTCCCTAGATAATCATCTAAAACTGGTGTTTCAGTTACCGAAAGAGGCATCTGTCAATTTACCAAACAAAGTATATTTGGATACCACTCAGGAAACAAATACAGATAATTTTTTTGGAATTTCCACCACTAAGACATTCCAAGAGATTGGTGTGTTACACCATTCAGGAGCAACACAACTTTCTTCAGCATGCAAACCTAAGAGGAACTGGTTATTTCCAGCGCAGAGGCCATGGGCATTCAAAGAGGAGATAAGCAACAGTTTAGAACAAGAAATACATGAAAAAAAGAACAATTTCAAGGTTTTTAATTATAGTGCTCTGGCTATCACCCCAGTCTTTGTGGATTTATTTTTGAAGGAGCTGACATTTGTTCCAACAACTCAGACTAGAATGACAGAGCGACTAAATTGAGCTGAAATGTTTTGCACATAAACTCAACTTACAGTACTTGATGCACCGAATAATAAGTAATGATTTTTGTCAAATTCTGTGGTTAAATATAGAAGTATTTTAACTCACCCCAATCCAGTGCTTGCTATTTTTGAGAAGTTATGAGAAAAGGACAGGAACTTCTACAGTCATAGCAAGTACTTCAGTTTTAAACTGAGATGTGATGAACAGCAGTTACTAGGTTCCATATGTGCCAACAGGTCAATTCAGATCAGGAAAACAGACAAAAAGTGGGGGGTTGGTTGTAGTTGATCAAAATATGCATGTTTTTAAGGTATCTGGAAGGTATCTGATGTTTTATTCAATGATGCATCATATGATCCCACATCTAAGGACTTCATTGACATTGCATATCAAAGGATTGATATATGTTTTGAAAGCTTACTGCCTGAGGGTTTTATTGACAAAACTTTATATGAGTTTCTGATGGTTAAATTTCCTATAATCCCAGCAGTGTTTGATACTCTGAAAATTCACAAGGGATTGTCTGATCCACCATATAGGCTAATTGTTTCTTCATGTGGCTCCAAAACTGAAGGACTGGCCACAAGATTTGTGTAAAGTCAAAAACATTTTTTTATAATGCCAATCATGTTTTAAGTGACTCACTGAAATTTTCAGAACACTTGATATGTATAAACATAAGTGAACATATCGTAATGGTAATAGCTGATGTGAAAGATCTCTTTTCCAGTATCCCCCATGGCACTAGTCTTACTTGGTTTGTTGAAGCCATTGTGATGAACACATATTTTGACAATGCAGACATTTGTTTGCTCCTTGATGTGATGGAAATAGTTTTTTTAGGGAGAATACTTCCATCAGAAAGATGTGCAGCAAAGGATGCAAAGTGTGCACAAATGTATGCTAATATAGTTATATGGTACAGGGAGAAATGTTTTGTCTTTCATTCAAGCCCATAATATTATTATATTTATTATATTTGGTTGATAGTTTTAATTGTGGGATGGTGATGAGAATGAACTAATTTATTTCACTTATTTAAATGCTACAATGGAGTTTTTAGAATTTACTTTTTAATATGATAACTTAACTGTGAATCTTTTAGATGTCAATGTTTCCAAAAATCTAAGGGGCAACTTGATTCTAATGTTTATAGGAAGCCTACTTATCCTAACAGCTTTTTACATGTTAGCAGCCAATACCCTATTTGGCAAAAGAATGATCTGGTCAAAGGTCAACTTATTAGGCGTTCTAGACTAATTTCAGATGATGGGACCTTCATTAAAGAAGAGGATATTTTTCTTGAATGTTTTTGAAAAGAGGATACCCCAAGGAAATAATCCGCTATGAGGCAACTGAAATTTCCAGTAGGGGGGGCAATGACTTTCCACCCATTTTGAAGCAACCTGATTCAGTTAGGAAAACAAATGTTCAGTATGAGATTGTCAGTTTTAAAATTGCTGTGATATTACCTTTCAACAAAAAATGCAGGTATTTGAAAACCATAATGCAACATAAGTAGGTCTTAGCCATTAAGATTGGTCCCCCAAACAGGTTTTAGGTGATGAGCCTTTATTTGTGTACAAAAGGAACACTAACCTAAAGGATAAGCTTGAAAGTAATTACTGTAAGTCTGCCTCATACTCAGGTAGTGTTAGAAAAATGACTAAGTGTGGCTGTTGCAGTCAATGCAGATTTATCAATGGCACTACTAATATATCTGTACTAGGATATAAAAAGATTGTTGGTTGTGTGGGGCATTGTAATTGTGGATTAAAAGTAGTGGTTTATATCACCTCTTGTTTATCCCGTGACAGTTTTTATGTGGCTAAGACAGAACTCCCCCTCAGACAAAGGATTTGTGAGCATAATTTATTGTATAAAAAAACAAACATTCACCTAATGCCTTTATTAAACATGCACAACAATGCACCAATTTCAAAAACGTAATATTTTTCATATTGGAAAACCTTCCTTATCCAGTACAAGATAGAAACTGGGAAAATATGATTGAATACAGGAAGTTGTTGTGGCAATTGAGATTAAATTCTGTGGTATCTCCAGGTTTAAATGAAGTCATATATATTAACTGTGTTTTAAAATTAGGGCTGCAAAACTATAAGAACACTTTTTCTTTGGTACCTTCTTTTATGTTTTTTTTTGTATATTTTATTTGGTATGTAACTTTAAGTGTTTAGTCACATGATTTCTTTGCCACAAAACTTAGATCACATGGTTTATATGGTTATTTAAAGGTTTCTGCAGCACTGTGCTTGTATTTTGAAGAAGTCTCTAATAAAAGTGAAACAAAAGTGTTCAATTTCACAGGAAGACATGTGGTCAACGTTCTTTTTGTTTACAGAAAATATATTTTCCAAGATGGCTGCATCAACAGCTTAACTTTGCTCTACCAGTGTGAAAAAAGTAACTCAAAGACAAGGGATAGAAGCTCTGTCACTGTTAGTAAATTCAGTTACAGGCCAGTAAGTATACTGCCTCGGTGACAGTAAAGAAAAAACCAAGAGAGCCTGATGGTTTACCTTTACAATGCCTTAACACACTAGTGTGATTGCTGATATGAGAGAATCATAACAACGAAAACCAAAACCGCAACAGTTTCCAATGTTCGAAAATCAGCAAATCGAAAAGCAGATACGCTGATTTTCGAACATAAATGTTGAAAAGAAAATGTAATGAAGTGCAAAGCAGGGGGGCAAGCCACCTTGCACCCCCTATGTAGGGGTCTGTGACCCCCACACCCCCCTACTTTAATATTTTAACTCCGAAATCAAACTACAGTGGGGAAAGGGACCATTTTCCAATCCCTACTATAGTGCAATTCACCCCAAAATGCCGAATCTGCAATGAGCAAATGCCACTGTGCATTTTCTCATTGCACATTCAAACCTTTTTCAGTTCGGCATTTGCAAACTTTTCAAATGTCCTTTCGGACAACTGCTGTTCACTCTTGTGCAAAACGCACACATGAAGGTAAACAGAGCCTGATAGAAAATCAACTAGAAAAGGTAAAGAGAAAACACTGGCTGGGAAGAATCCTGCAGCTGTTCAGCAAAAAGCAGTTCAAGCTCCATCTTTGATGCAAGACATGGCTTCCAGTAATCTAGAGGAAAGAATAAATCCATTGATCTCAGAGCTGTTTAAAATAAATGAAACACTGAAGAGGTACATCAACTCAATTAACAAAAGGCTGTAAAAATGGAAGAAGATTTAAACAGATATTCAGGTGAGCTGATAAAACTGCAAAGTTAGAGGTCAAAATGAAAAAAAAGGCTGACTGAGTATAAGACTGTTCAAAAAGAGATGTTTCAAAATGGTAGAATTAGAGAACAGAGCAGGTAGAGAAAATGTGAGATTTTCGTGATTTTCTGCTGTACTAGAGAAAATAGAAGGAACAGGCTGTATTAATTTTATGAAGGCAAAATAAGAAACTGGACTGGTACTTCACAGCGGGAACTGTTAATTGAAAGGGCTAACCATGTGTATGCTCCAAATCTGGCCATGAGAAAGCAGCCAAGACCTGCATTAATACAAATGCAAATCTGCCCAAAAGAGTTGATCCTGACAAAACTGTGGCAAAAGGGTATGAAAAGTTGGAGACAGCACAGTGTTTGTGGAAAATGATTATTCACTCTAGACCAGGCAGGAGAGAAACAAATTTATTCCCGCAATCAGCGAATGTCAAGCTGCAGGTTTGAGATTCAAGTTGCTATATCCATCAGTCTTCAGAATACTTTTTCCTGGAAGATCAAAATAAGTCTTTAATGCAGAACAGTATAAGGAGGAAATACAAAAGTTTGTCCAACAAAAAGCAAGCTATCAACCAGAAGAAAACTCTGCTTCTCAAATTTGTGATAATAAAGCACATGGAAAGACTTTTTCAGAGAAGCTTGTTCCATTGTTCCAAAGAAAAAATGCTTGAGAGACTGAGAAAAGCATAGGAGTTGAGTAGAAGACAAAGGTTAAAGTATTACAGAATAAGAGGAATCTCACAGAACATGAAGAGGTACAATTGCAGAGTGTTAAAGAGAAAATAAGGGGGTACCTGGATAATACGAAAGAGTTTAAAAATATTGCTGTTAAGCAACTGTTTTTGATAACTCCAGAGCACAAAAACTTTGGGCACAATGACCTGGGCAACAGAAAGTTGAAAGAGATCGTAGGAGGTTACCAGGCTAATGACTCTGGGGCCCTTACATGCCTAGCCAAGATCCAACCCTTTTCCCTAGAGTGTCATTGTTTCAAGCAGAGCTAAATCAACACTTACTGCCCCTATCCAGGAGGGACACAAATGAGACTCCCGGGATAAATGTATGGTTTCCCATCCAATCATCCAAATTACACTTAAATAGGGTCAGTGAAGGGCTGTGCTTCCCCTGAATTGGAAGTTTGTTCCAAAGAAGAGGTAACCTTTGGGAAATTAATCTGTATCTCCAGCAAGTCCTGTTGATCTCACATACTAGGTTAAGGTCCCTAGACCGAGTGCATCAAGTACCATTTGACTTATGGATGTGCAGCATTTCCATTAAAGCAGGATCTGACATTGCTTTAAACACAATACACAGATCTCCTCTGAGTAGTCTGTATGACACAGAGTATAAAGACCGTGATTTCAGTCTGTCAACATATGACATGTGCTGAAGGCCTTGAATTTTCTTTGTAAGAATCCTTTGAGGTCTCTCCAGTTGCTTCAGGTGCCTGGTAAGGTACATACCAAAGGGAGCATTTAACTTTATTATTGGCCTGATGAGGTAAGAGTACAGGGAAGTTATGACCTATTTTTTCAGGAAGAAATGCCCTTACTTATGAGATGGGCAATGTAGAAAGCCCTTTTTACCACTGTAGAGACATGGTAGTCAAAGGAGAGTCTGCTATCAACCTGTGTGCCCAAATCTCTTGAGAGCTTAAGGTCTTGTTATTAATGTGGTAATCTTCAGGGACATCACCCTTGCAGAAGGGGATGATGATGCATTTTTTTTGCATTTAATTTGAGCCCATGACTTTGGCATCAATCATTGAGCTGTGTAAGACCTTCTTGTAGGATGTCAACATCGCTTGGTGACTCTATGACTGCTCCTAGTTTGCAGTCATCTGAAAACTTTGTCAGCCATAGACCTTTTGTTTTTGCCTGTACATCCAAGAAGTAGATTCCAAATAAAAGGGGCCCCAGCACCGAACCCTATGGAACACCACTGGTTATGGATCTGCTGGTGGAGGTTGAGCCCTGTATTTTGACTGTGTGTGTTCTATCGGTGAACCAGTTTGCAACACACCTGTCAATATACAGGTTAATCCTTGGCTGAGTGAGTTTATCAATTATGCCAGAGTGGGGAAGAGTGTCAAAGGCCTTAGCTAAGTCTAAGTAGGCCATATGCACAGATTTACCTTCATCCAGGGCCTTGGTGACCATTTCAAAGAAGCCCATCAAGTTCAATAGGCACAATATTCCTTTAACAAAGCCAAAATGGGTCGGGTCAAGTGTTTGGAGGTCTCCTATATCTTTGTTGATAAGGTCCATGATGATTCTCTCCATGGCTTTGCAGATATGTCTTTTCAGGCTTATGAGTCTATAGTTCCCAAGGTCAGTTGATTCACCCCTTTTATGTAAATGGATAACGGTAGCTGTTTTCCTTTCTGCATGGACATAACCAGTGTTTAAGCTGTAGTTTGAAAGAGTTCCCAGCAGTGCAGCTAACTGATGTTTTAATCCATTAAGAATGCAGCCAGGAATGTTATCAGGTCCCATAGAGGCTGTGTTTTCAGGTTGTTGCCAAACTCAGGGAACCTATAAGAAGAAAAATAACCAGATGTCCTGTAGAAGTATTAGAGATATTTCAGGAAAATTTATGAAAATGTTCATAAAGCAGAGAAGTGGAGAAATCAAGAAAAAGCACAAATGGAAATATTTATGGAATACTTTAAAATGCAAAGGTTTGAGACAAACGGGGGTCAACAGCTAACATTTAAGGCAGGAGGAGATGAGATAAAAATGGCGATGAATAACCAATCTGCAGCAAGGTTTCCAGGAATAGATAGTATTCCAGTGGAAGTTTGGAAGCTAGGAGAGAAGAAAGTGATAAAAATCTGGAAGGTTTTGTTTAACAGTATTATAAAAGGAGGAGAAGCACCAACATCCTAGAAAAAAAAGCTGTGTTGGTTGTAATACCTAAAGATGGATCCTGTTTCATATAGACCCATTTCAATTTTAGACCATGATTTTGTATACATCTATAATGCCTAAAAGAATGGCAAAGGTTTTGTCAAAATTGACAGATATGGATCACTGTGGTAAGCATTTAATAACATTAATAGAAGAATAAAAATCGAGAGGAAAGCAGAGTAGAAGAAAATAACTACTGTTGTTTGTGAGTCTTGCTGCAAAGAAAGCATTTGCCAGAGTAAGCTAGGATATTATGACTAGGGCAATGGAAGCATTTGAATTTCCTTGTACAATAATAAAGTTTATTAGAAGTATATGTGAGGGATTGGAGGCAAAATGTGGGAGGATTCTACTCTGATATGTTGTGTCTGAGCAGAGGAAACCAGGCAGGGGTGTCCTCTTTCCCCTTTGTTATTTGTGTTATATTTAGAGCCATTGAGAATGAAAATAAGGGGCTCAGAAATTCAATGATATAATTTGCATGGTATTCAAGAAAAGTTGGCTTTATTTTCAGATGATATATTTCATACCTGATAAAACTAAAAAAGGACATTTCAATGTTGTGGAACATTTTGAGACAGTTCCTTTTTTTTGGGGGGGGTATAAAATTAATGAAGAAAAAACAAAGGTTACAGTTTTAAACTCTGTACCCATACTTAAATTGGTTCAGCAATACCCATATTTATGGAGACATGATGAATTATTTAAGAGTATGGGTTTAAAAGGACATTGTTATGCCAGCTAAGGATATGTGGGAAGAGACTAGACAAAAGACAATACAAAAACTGTGACAGCAGAAGCTCTTGCCTATGGGCATGAAAGCAAGATAAACTCAGTAAAAATGGTTTTAGTCCTTTAAGTTTTATACACAGGTTATGTATATCTTTATCAACTAGAGGAGAAATCGTGGATAGGAATTAGTAAAGAGTTGAAGGATTTTATCTGGGAGAGAAAGAGGGCAGGAGTCAAGTGGGATAAGCTGATCCTTCCAATAGAGCAAGGAGGTTTAGGATTACCTGATTTGAAGGGGTATTTTAGGGCTGCACAGTTAAGGCTCTTTTACATAACATAAGCAGAAAGCTACAGTTCAAAGTGCAAAGGGATAACAATGATGTGGGCGGGGATTCAAGAAAGAAGGAAAGAGTGGGATTTTGGAATAAATCAAAGGAGGTCAGGAAACATTGGGAAGAGAGATTAGATAAGCACTTTACAAAAGAAACAATGGCAACATATATGTATGGCTCAGAAGTATGCAACAAAGTCTAGAAGATTTAGGAATTTTGTCTGAAAGTGTTTGCATAAGTACTTTTATACCCCAAGCAGACTGCAAAGAATTTTTCCTCAGGTAGATGTCAAATGTTGGTGGTGTGATGAGGAAGAAAAGGGACCATATGTTTTTGGAGTGTAATGTGTTGATAGATTTTAAATTAAAAAAATCCTGTCAGGAATACTGAGCAAACAAATGAGTGTAATTAAGGAAATTATTTTTTTAGCAGGGATACAGGATCAGAATTGCCTAGACATAGTAAGTTCTTGTTAAATCTAATTCTGGTGGTTGCCAAAAAAGCACTTACTAGAAAATGGAAATCAAAGACTAAACCAATCATATTTAAAGTAGTGACTATTGTAACCAAGATAAAAGCACAGGAAATTGGATCTTTAGAAAAACGTAGGAGTAAATTACACAGAAAATAATGGAAATTATGTGAACAATGCATGCAGAAAAAAATCTTTTCAAGGAGGAGTGATTTTTAAGAGAAGGCAGGAATTGAACAATTATGTAATGCTGGATTGGCTGTATTTTATAGAACAATATATGTGATGTATGTTTGTGAATGTGAACTTGTTAGTACAGTTTGATTACTTTTATATAAATGCAAGTTTTCCTGTGTCACAAATGGCAATTCGGTAAAGCTATTTTTTTGATATTTTGTACACAATTAAATTAAAGTGCAGCAGAATGAGAATCATACTTCACACCAAGTGAAAAGATAATCTTATAACTGTTAATTTTGTTACAAAATAATCTTCTTCTTCTCTTTCAGCTATTCCTGTTAGGGGTTAACCACAGTGGATCATCTGTTTCCATTTCTTCCTGTCCTCTGCATCTTGCTCTGTCACACCAACCACCTGCATGTCCTCTCTCACCACATCCATAAACCTTATCTCAGGCCTTCCTCTTTTCCTCTTACCTGGCAGCTCCATCCTTAGCATCCTTTTTTCAGTATATCCAGCATCCCTCCTCAGCACATGTCCAAACTAACGCAATCTCGCCTCTCTGGCTTTGTCTCCAAACCATCCAACCTGAGCTGACCCTCTAATATACTGATTCCTATTCCTGTCCATCCTCATCACACGCAGTGCAAATCTTAGCATCTTTAACTCTGCCACGTCCAGCTCTGACTCTTGCTTTTTTGTCAATACCACCATCTCCAACCCATATAACATAGTTGGTCTCACTACCCTCTTATAAACCTTCCCTTTCACTCTTACTGGTACCCGTCTGCCACAAATCACTCCTGACACTCTTCTCCACCCATTCCACCCTGCTTGTACTCTCCTATTCACCTCTCTTCCACACTCACCATTACTCTAAACTGTTGATCCCAAGTACTTAAACTCATCCACCTTCGCCAACTCTACTCCCTGAATCCTCACCATTCCTCTATCCTCCCTCTCATTCACACACACATATTCTGTCTTAGTCCTGCTGACCTTCATTCCTCTCCTCTCTAGAGCATATCTCCACTTTTCCAGGGTCCCTACTCTCACTGCAGATCACAATGTCATCTGCAAACATCATAGTCCATGGAGCCTCCTGCCTGATCTCGTCTGTCAACCTGTCCATCACCATTGCAAATAAGAAAGGGTTCAGAGCTGATCCTTGATTTAATCCCACCTCTACCTTAAAAGCATCTGTCACTCCCACTGCAGACTTCACCACTGTCACACTACCCTCACACATATTCTGTACACCTCTTTCATACTTCTCTGTCACTCCTGACTTCCTCATACAATACCACAACTCCTCTCTAGACACCCTATTATATGCTTTCTCCAAGTCCACAAAGACACAGTGCAACTCCTTCTGTCCTTCTCTATATTTCTCCATCAACACTCTCAGAGCAAACATCACATCTGTAGTGCTCTTTCCCGGCATGAAACCAAACTGCTGATCACTAATCATCACCTCCCTTCTTAACCTAACTTCCACTATTCTTTCCCATAACTTCAAGCTGTGACTGATCAGTTTTATCCCTCTGTAGTTACTACAGCTCTGCACATCACCCTTATTCTTAAAAATAGGTACCATAACACTTTTTTCTCCACTCCACAGGCATCCTCTGACTTTCCAAGATTTCATTAAACAATCTGGTTAAAAACTCCACTGCCATTTCTCCTAAGCACCTCCATGCTTCCACTGGTATGTCATCCGGACCAACAGCCTTTCCATTTTTCATCTTCTTCATAGCTGTCCATACTTCCTCCTTGCTAATCTGTTTCACTTCCTGATTCACTATCCCCACATCATCCAACCTTCTCTCTCTCTCATTCTCTTCTTTCATCAGCCCCTCAAAGTACTCTTTCCATCTGCTCAACACACTCTCCTCGCTTGTGAGTACGTGTCTCTCACTATTCTTTATCACCTTTACCTGCTGGACATCTTTGCCAGCTCGGTCCCTCTGTCTAGCCAATTGGTACAGGTCCTTTTCTCCTTCTTTAGTGTCCAACCTTTCATACAACTCTCCATATGCCTTAGCCATCGCCACCTCTCTCTTTGCCATGCTCCTCATCTCCTTATACTCCTGTCTACTTTCTTCATCTCTCTGACAATCCCACTTCTTCTTCACCAGCCTCTTCCTCTGTATACTCTCCTGTACATCCTCATTCCACCAACAGGTCTCCTTGTCCTCCTTCCTCTGTCCAGATGTCACACCAAGCACCTTTCTAGCTGTCTCCCTTACCATCTCTGCTGTAGTTACCCAGCTATTCGGTAGCTCTTCACTGCCCCCCAGTGCCTGTTTTAACTCTTCCCTAAACTCCACCTCACAATCACCCTTTTTCAACTTCCACCATTTGATCCTTGGCACTACTCTCACACTTGTCCTCCTCTTCTTGATCACCAACATCATCCTACAGAGCAACATTCTATGCTGCCTAACTACACTTTTCCCTGTCACCACTTTACAGTCTCCAATCTCCTTCAAACTGGCCCTCCTGCATAGGATATAATCCACCTGTGTGCATCTTCCTCCACTCTTGTACATCACCCTATGCTCCTCCCTCTTCTTGAAATACGTATTCACCACAGCCATGTCCATCCTTTTCGCAAAATCCACTACCATCTGACCTAATGGATTCCTCTCCTTAACACCATACCTGCCCATCACTTCCTCATCCCCTCTGTTCCCTTCACCAACATGCCCATTGAAATCCGCTCCAATCACCAGTCTCTAACCCTTGGGTACACTCACCACCACTTCATCCAACTCACTCCAAAATTTTTCTTTCTCATCCATCGCACACCCAACTTGTGGAGTATATGCACTAACAACATTCATCATTGCACCATCAATTTCCAGCTTCATAAACATCACTCTATCCGACACTCATTTCACCTCCATAACACTCTTGGCATACTGTTCCTTCAGGATAACCCCTACCCCATTTCTCCTCCCATTCACACCATGATAGAACAAGTTGAACCCACCTCCTATACGCCTGGCCTTACTCCCCTTCCATCTGGTCTCTTGCACATACAATATATCAACCTTCCTTCTCTCCATCATATCAGCTATCTCTCTCCCTATGCCAGCCATACTGCCAACATTCAAAGTCCCTACCCTCACTACTACACTCCTAAACTTTCTCCTCTCTTTCTGCTTTCAGGCATGCCTTCCCCCTCTTCTTCTCCTTTGGCCAGCAGTAGCTCAATTTCTGCCAGCACCCTGTTAGCTAACAGTACTGGTGGCGGTCATTGTTAACCCGGGCCTCGACCGATCTGGTATGGAAATCTGTATTGTTGTCCGCATATGTTATTTGGCAGAGGTTTTACACCGGATGCCCTTCCTGATGTAACCCTCCCCATTTATCTGGGCTTGGGACCGGCACAAAGAAATGCACTGGCTTGTGCATCCCCAGTAGCTGGGTTTTTATTACAAAATAATGTTATTCTTAAATACAGTGTGGTAGTTCATAAATACCATTTTGAACCTTATTTTTCAAAGCTTACTGAATCAGTAACTATTAATGTATCTAAGCTGAGAAATTAGTCCAAGACTGTAATTATAGATAAACATATTGAGAGATAGGATTATATATAGATTAAAAATGGTAAATACAGGTAAAGGCAATTTTTAATCAGAAAATAGTCTAATAGAAAACAAAAATACCTAAATATAGCTTTACAGGATAAGTAGTAAAGCCTGGTCTGTTATGAGCTGGGAATCATTGTAGAAACCATGAGTATCAGTGAGCTTTGTTTCAACTTTCTGTGCCTGTCTAAATATGTTACATTTGTGCAATGCTTAGCTCATTTATACAGAGCTTACCAACATTTAGCAACCATGCCACTGTGATTTGGGATTATCTCCTTCAATCATCCAAAACCTTCCGGGTTAGATAAGTACTCTAAATTGCAAAATTGCACTTATTTGCATTATATTTTAACTGCTGCTTCTGCTATATTTCCTACATGTATTTGGTTTCTGAGGTCCTTCACAATTTTACTGCTACTTCTGCAATATTTTTACATATATGTAATTTCTGTGCGCCTTCACAATTTAGCATTCTATTGAATATCACATTATTAACTATTGGGTTCTGAACTTATGCATTGTAAATTCTAAGTTTGCTAATATTTGTTACAGTGGTGATGTGTTTTGCACTATGGGCTCTCTCAGGTCTATAATTTAGTGGCAGTAGAGGGTAGCTTGGGATCTTCTGAACTAGAAATCACTGCAGAAATCTGGGAGTGCATTGTTTATGATTTGCTAGTGATCTGGTTTGCTTGTTTATTCTTCATTGTACCTGTATAAAGCTGTTGCATTTCATGACACTTGCATTGTGCAGCACTGGATAGTAGTGCCTCATACAAATGCAGGCTGTTAGAGTTCAACTTTCTCTGTAACAAAAAAAACAGCCTCAGATAATTCCTGAGTACATAGTTGTACAGGGAGCACTTGGTTTACACCTAGAGCAGCAGTGCTCTTTGAGACGACACTAACAGTGTAGTCTTAGTTCAATACCACCAAGCAAACCTGCCATAATGCCCCTAGACTTATCTGATTCTGTGATACTCTTATTTGTGCATAAACATCACTCCAGTTGTCTTTTTCCCCTTGTAATCTACATGAACCCATAGATAAGCACTTCCCTTCTGTTTTTGCAGCCAGCTTGGTGGATATGGGCACCCTGAAACAAAGTATCAGTTGTCACATGGTTTTGAACAACCACCTAAATCCTAAACAATCCGATACAGGGTGTGAGAGATGTAACTAAGCATTGTCACTGGAGGCAAGGCTCTCTCATACAACCACTACATCTACCAATCAAATTGTTAAAAACACACACCGTTATCTACCACCCACTCATACTGCAAACCAAGTACATAGACTCACATATGCTGAAGTAAAGGTAATCTACCTAAAACACAAAGACCGTCTAGAAGCACCAGTAACATTATGATTCCTTAACAACCTCAAAAAGATTGTACCAAAGCAGCACCCATCATGACATAAACAGCTTCAATTCATGGTATCTCAATTCGTAAGCCCATAAGGCTCCACACAGGCTAATGTTCTTGTCATAGGTGACTCCATCATGAGACCCAGATGTTCCACTCACCAAGCTGAGCAAGGATGGGGTCACAGTGAACTGTCTGTCAGGGGCCAGGATCAGCCAAATCATGCACACAACTCAGGTCACTGAATCACAATTACCATTAATAATGCTGGCATTGTACATGTAGGAGTAAATGATCCAAGATGTACCTCTCTGGATTATATGAAGGGGCACATGATAGAGCTTTCAGACTATGTGCCCCAGGCTGTTATAAGCCTTGAATTCAGTAGCACTGAGCAGCATTCTAACTTCTTAACTTCTCCGAGGACGATAGTGCAATATGAGCAGAACATAATTGACTTAATTTTTAATGTCATTTGAAGTGGGTATAATGTTTGTCAGATTGGGAGGATAGGGCTTACAGACAGCGCTGATTCCATCAAAGAGCAATGCTCTGCACCTGTCCCCTTTAGGATTTTAAATATTGGCTAAAACATTGTTCAGCCTCATAGTGTCTTTTTTAGGCATTGTCAACCTGATAAACCTTCTAACATACCACAATAAACCCAAGACAGCCTGAAGACATATACTGCTCAGTGCTAGGAGTCTAAACAGAAACCTGTACTTTTCCACTCCTTCAAGCCCTATTTACCTTAGAGAATGAAGACATCTCTGCAGTTATGGAGGCATGATTTAAAGCCACAGGGAGCACTCTGGCAGTGCAAGGCTACCAAGTGTTCGGCACTTTAAATGAGCTACTGCACAGGAGTGGACTGGAGTTACTCTGCATTGAACCCAACATTGCAGTTCTGGGTGACTTTAACTACCACACTGTAAACTGGAAAACTTACACAACAGCCTATGTGCAAGTCCAGAGATTCTTGTACTCTGTCAACATAAATGTTCTGGACCAGCTAGTCCATATACCCACAGGGGCACCAACATCCTTAACCCAATCACACAAACAAGGGGAAACCTAACACTCACCTAAGTGTTACATCCTCACTTGACAGGTCAGGTCATAAAGCTGTCACCTCTGAAATCAAATTAAAACCTGTCACAGTGTCCACCCCTAGTATGTTTAAAACTTATTCTATGGCAAACCACCTACTACTGAGTGACACCCTGTAAAACTTTTAAGCCACCCCAAACCATGCCAATACTATTGCTTATGCAGAATTGTTCACAGAAAATCTACACCATCATATAAACAGCTGCACTGAGGCTCCTGTGCTCACCCAAAATAAACATAATACTAACTCAAGGAACAAACTACCCTGGTGAAATTCAATACCAGCAAGTTATATAACAAAAGATAGAAAAACATGGCCAAATTAGAATGTCCAGTGCCAAGTAAGATAAAAAACCCTCATGAGATTAAATTAGGAACTCAGGAGTCTTATTTATTATTCATTTATTTATTGGCATTTGTTTACCGGGAAAGTCCACTGGGCCAAATGAACCCATTTTCAGTGGAGGCCTGGGGAGAAAAGCTCCACAGTGGCAGTTACTATAACAGTACATAAAATATAAAACAGTTAGAAGATATAAGCAGTATTCACAGGACAGACAGTAATATGCAATAGAAGAAATAAGTGTGCAAACATACGATATGCACAGATTTATACAAGTAAAAGTTACAAACTAATCAAGTGATGGTATTATTATACTCTAGAGGTAATATACTAAAGAAACAGTCTACTAAAACCAAATTTGTGGTAAGTATAGACTTGCAGGAAAAGGATAACCATAAAACGATTATCATCTATGTATGCAATCTCAAAGGTAACACACAATTGTGAATGAAATCAACTATATGGAGACAAAGGATGTAATAAACCTACTAGGTGACAAATTTAGCTACAATTTTACCCTACTGTCCCCCGACACCTTTCAAAAGACCATCACTCCCCTGGCTATCACTAGAGAACAGATCCTCAATGTCCTCTCTTTGTACCCTGATAATATCACCAGTTGCCTCATGAATAGCATGAAACATGATCTATCTAGTCTTTTAGGATCATTGCTCAACCTGAGCCTCCAAACTGGCATTGTGCCTAGCGAATGGAGACGTGCAGCAGTTATCCCTCTGCAAAAGGGTGAGCCATCTACTGACCCTAATAATTACAGACCTGTAGAACTGACTAGTCTCATATGTAAGGCTATGGAAAGAATTGTCATGGATATTATAATTAAAGACATAGGAAAGCTTTAGACACCAGATCTGACCTAGATTAGATTTGTGAAGGACATATCATGCTTGCTCAATCTGGTAGAATTTTTCGAGAATTTCACTAAATATATGGCACACACTACCTATCCTGACCACAACAAAGCATTTGATACTATTCCTCATTCAGGTATTGTGAACAAACTCAAGAAAGTTGCTGTAAACCCTATGTCACCTGTTGGATAACCAAATGGCTCACAGATAGGACACAAGAAGTCAGGCTATGGAACTCTACCTCCATCAAAAGACCAGTCGCCAATGGAGTCCCTCAGGGCTCAGTGCTCTGGTCTCTCCTTTTTGGAAGTCAAAGCTGACCTTAAAGGCCTTTAGCTAACCACATTTGTTGCCAGTTGCAAGCTTATTGTGATTATAGAGTTCCCCAAAGACACAAATATCTTCCAAGAGACTTAGTCACAAACTAATAATTGGTGTCAAAGCCACAGTCTAAAACTGAATGCCAAAAAATACATAATAGTTGCTTTTGGAAAGTCAGTCTTCCCTGGCAATTACCACATAGACAGCATACCCCTATAGATAGACCCAATGGTTTGGGATGTGGAAACATATACAGACAGTCACCTGGCCTGTGACCGCCATTAGCCTACTGTTGTAAGGAAATCATTCTATATTGCACAGTTCATTAGCAAGAGTATGGTACCCGGTCCAAAGATGCCATTAGCTTGCTGTACTCAGACCTTATTAGATCAATCATAGAGCACAATGCTCCCTTCAGTATGTACCTTACCAGACATATGCAACATCTGGAATGCCCACAGAGGTTCCTTACAAAAAGAATACAAGACCTAAACCTCATGGAATACACAAGCTGCTTTCAAGCCATATTTTATTCTTAGTCTCCTACGACTACGGAGAGGTGATATGTGCCTGGCTTATAAAGCATCATCTGATTCAGTAATGAGGGGCTAGCTGCACATCATTAAGTCTAACAGCTTTAAAAATACCTGATCCAAGGACCTAAACCTCATTTGTAACATAAGTGGAACATGTTGAAAGGACAGATAATATGTCTCATAGAATATCTCTGCTTTGGAACAAGTCTCCCATCCATGTTCATTCCATACCCTGCTCAAATGTTACCTGGAGCAATGGATGGGAAATTGAAAATTCACCCATGGACTCACACTTATCCCCCTATTTGGCAGAGGCAGCTTGTAAATGCTCTGTCATCTAAACATAGCTATATGCTTTGGGTAATTTATCCTGTCAGTTATATATGGGAATACATGGCTATGCTTAACACACATGCATGCCCTGGGTAATTTTTCTTGTTAATTATATATGAGAATACATGGCTATGCTTTAAGAGGTGTCTTGGGGCCATTAACCCACTAATCATCTATGAACCTATGAACCTAGGAAATGTGTAGAATATTTGGAAGCTAGACAATTGGCATCAACATGTAACAGAACAGAAGGAAAAAGAATCCCCAAAGATTTGACCCTGAGAGTTGGGATTGCAGCAAAGGTAATGCATTTCCTAGATGCTTTGGTAAACCACATGCATTATTTCAATGTACATTTAAATAAGAAAATGTTTATTATTGAGAGTTAAACAGATATCCAGAGCCTGTAAAATGAGAAAAAAAATGTTTTAAGAAGGCCTGTGCTGAATAACTCA
The DNA here is from genome assembly GCF_019279795.1 of Protopterus annectens. Classification (NCBI taxonomy): domain Eukaryota; kingdom Metazoa; phylum Chordata; order Ceratodontiformes; family Protopteridae; genus Protopterus; species Protopterus annectens. The sequence goes on along the minus strand of NC_056733.1, from coordinate 1,348,225,752 downwards.
ACAAAAGTTTATTGTTGATTCACATAATGTCCAGAGTAGATGTTTCCTTTGTATAGTGTGCAAAGCTTGAATTTGCAAACAGGCATTAATTCCCATTCCACCTAAAGATTTAATGGAAGCCTGTGCACGTTGGGAATGATATTGGAAGCAGAATGAGTACTATGGATGAAATAAAATGCATGCTGAGGACATACAAAAAATAGCAGAAACATTTGATGTTAAAGTTGCTTATAAAGAATCAAAAATTCCATTTAATAATAGTGAAAGGTAATAGACCAAGCTTGCTGGATAGAAATTTGGTACAAAATAAATAACACTGGAAGAAAAATGTACATATATACTGAAAGTGAAGCTTTATAAATATTGCTAATTAAACATGATTCTCTATCAAAAAATGATATGCTAAATAGAAATGTAGCTATTGTTAATGTTCCAGCAGATAGAAAAACAAGATTTCCAAATCCAAATCAGTTATTTATAGGTTCATAGGTTCATAGATAGGTACTAGGCTATCAGCCCTAGGGCCCATACAAGCCTAGCCAAAAAATGTACCCTGGCTTTCGCCACCCAAGAAAATTATTTTCCTGTGCCCCTGTCGAGCAGAGTCACAGAAGTGATCACTGGGGTGAATTTCCCATTTCCCATCCAATCATCAAGATTTTTCTTGAAGAGTGCTAATGAGGAGCTATGTTTGACATAGATAGGTAGTCTGTTCCAGAGTATGGGAAGTCCCTGGGACAGGAATCTATCCCTCCAGTATGTTCTGTTTATTGTGGTGACAAGGTTTAGGTCCCTAGAGTGTGCAGCTCGGAGGGATTGGGATTTCTTTAAGTGGAGCATGTCCAACAGCTCTGAGTTTGACATAGCTTTGTATGTTAGGCAGAGATCGCCCCTGAGTAGGCGATATGCGATGGAGTAAAGCTGTAGTTTTTTGAGATGGTCTGCATAGGGCATCTGTTTGAGGCCAGTAATCCTCTTTGTGAGGTATTTCTGTGGTCTTTCCAGTTGTTGTAGATGTCTTGTGAGGTACATACCAAAAGGGGCATTGTACTCTATAATGGGTCTTATGAGTGATGAGTAGAGGGGAACAATGACCTCTTTTTCTCTGGATGAGAATCCTTTTGTGATGAGATGTGCCATGTAGAAGGATTTCCTGACCACTGTGGAGATGTGATTATCAAAGGAGAGACTACTGTCCACCTGTGTCCCAAGGTCTCTTATGACATTTTCGGCATTAAGTAGACTACCAGCTATGTGGTAGTTCATGGGTACAGAGTTTTTACCAAAGGAGATGACAATACACTTTTTGGCATTGAGCTTCAGGCCATAGCTTTGACACCAGGTATCTGTCTCAGTGAGGCCCTTTTGTAGTTTGTCCACATCGTTAGGAGTTTTGATTATGGCTCCTAGTTTGCAGTCATCTGCAAACTTTGTTAGCCAAAGACCTTCTGTGTTGGTCTGCACTTCAGAGATGTAGATACCAAACAGGAGAGGACCCAGGACTGAACCCTGTGGTACTCCACTTGTCACTGGTCTGATGTCGGATTTGGAATCCGCTACTTTCACAGTGTGGGTTCTGTCCGTGAGCCAGTTGGCAACCCATCTTGTGACATAGGGATTTATACCTAGTTTAGTGAGCTTATCTATAATTCCAGAGTGGGGGATGGTGTCAAAATCCTTGGCGAGATCTAGATAAGCTGTGTGAACCATTTTACCCTCATCTATGGCTTTGGTGACTGCTTCAAAGAAGTCAATCAGGTTTAGGAGACATGATCTGCCTTTTACAAATCCAAACTGGGTAGGGTCCAGAGTTTGGAGATTACCAATGTCTTTGTTTATGAGTTCCATGATGATACATTCCATGGCCTTGCAGACCAGGCTCGCCAGGCTAATGGGGCGTAGTTCCCAGGGTCCGTCATGGCTCCCCCTTTGTGGAGTGGGATAACCATCACGGTGTGCCATTCAGTGGGTACAAAGCCTGAGGTGAGGCTATGATTGAACATGGTACTTAGGTAGGGTGCCAGTTCATTCTGTAGTTCGTGTAGAACACAGCCTGGGATATTGTCAGGTCCCATGGATGCTGTGTTCTTGACTTTGGAGAGTGTGTTTTTTACCTGTGCAGCCGTGATTATAGGAACTTTACATTCTTCCGATATAGAGATGGGCCCTCTAGGGGGTGAGAGGGGGGTAAAGTTAGCACTGAACCTATCTGCTAGGATGTTGGCAATATCAGTTGGTTCTGTATGTTTAGTGTCATTGTGCTGTAACTCAGAGCAGATCTGAGTGTTCCCATTTAGATTCTTGACATAGCTATAAAATGCTTTGTGGTTGTCTTTAGAGTCAGTGGCAATTTTGTTTACATAACTAGCTTTGGAGGATTTTATGAGGGATCTCAGCTTCTTACTGAGGTTGACCAGGGAGTTCCTCCAGTCATGGGATTTTACTCTTTTTTGCAACAGTTTCTTTCTTCTGTTGTAGAGTTTGTTTATGGCAGAGGACCACCAGATTGCTTCCTTTTCTTGGAGGATAACATCTTGGTTCTGTTAGGGATAGCATGATCCATGCACTCGTGTAAGTGCTTATAAAGTGCATTTGTGTAGGATTCGGCAGTCATATCTCTATTGTCCATTTGCATGGGTGTCATGAAGTTTGCCACTTCTGTCTTAAGAAGTGTGAAGTTGGCTTTGGAGAAGTTTATTACGATGGTTTCCCTAATTGGGGGTGGGGGTGGGATGTGGATGTCTAGGCTGATTAGCTTGTGGTCGGATCTGACCAACGAGGAATTGACCTCTGGTGTGGAACACCGGTTTCCCATGTTGGTAATGACCAGGTCTAGGATATTGCTGCCCCTGGTGGGGGTGTGAATAAGTTGATCCAAGGCGTTGGAATTTATGAATTCTAGAAAAGGTTGAGCAAAAGAGTTGGCACATGAGTAGTTTTCCCAGTTAATGGTGGGGTAGTTGAAATCACCCATTATTAGGGTGTTGGGTTGCACCCTAATACTTTCCAGTGTATCAAGAAATGAGGAGTGTGAATTCTGGAGCATGGTGGGGGGTCTGTAGCAAGCTACAATTTGGATTGCAGTCTTGCCCAGAGTTAGTTGCACTTGGATAATCTCGGATGCATTATGCTGTGCAACTAGCCTGGAGGTGTGGATATCCTTAATAAATATGGACACACCTCCGCCTTTAGTGCTTCGTTCTGGGTTAGGTGGCCAAAAGGTGTGGTATGAATTGTAGCCTGGCATACTGAAGCATAATATGGGTTACCCTCCGCAGAAAAGCCTAAAGTCTTTGAAATACCAGATGGACTTCTGATGTTAGGTGTCATGAGCAGTTTCTTTTTCATTCATGCATTCATTCATTCAATTCAAGCTCATTTGGTAGAGAGAAAGCAGGAAACTTAGCCCACAAGAGTTAGTCTGTTGCAAGATGCCCAACACACACATGCCCACACACACACACACACACACACACACACACACACACACACACACACACACACACACACACACACACAATCCATAAGTATTCACTCTCACGTTGCAACACCTACAGACCACTTTGGAGGACTGAGAGTTCATGTATGGTATGTCTTTGAGATTTGAAGGACAAATGCCCAGAAAGAAACCAACCCATGTGAATACTTGCAGGATGCAAAAAATTTACAAAGAAGGCACCCAGCCTAAGAAATAAAACTAACTGAAGATCCAGGTTCTGCAAAGCAGCAGTGCAAACCACTTTACCATTGTGCTAGTCTTGAGGGTAATATACACACATAATCAGCAACTTAAACACAGGCCTATCGAAGTCTGTTCCACATAATTAGAGACTAGTCTTAAGTATCAGAGATGTATGTGTGTACTATCAGGGTCTAAACCGACCTTTTGCAGGGCTGTTCTGTGATCTACCAAATATATAGCATCAAATATGTCCTATAAGGTACAGATTAAAATCACAACTATATATTGTATTGCAGGCTGGCAAAGATAAAGAAATAGAAGCGGTAATAAAGATATGTGATAAATGTTAATCACACATTAAATTACCACCAAATGTAGCTTTATACCTGTAAAAATGGCCTGAAAAGAAACATTTACTCGACTATATGCTGACTGTACTGTACCATTCCTTTGAAAAATGTTTTTGATTTTCACAGGTGTTCATTTAATTGATCTTAGTTCTCTCAGTTGTATTTCTCCAAGACATTTGGGTTTTGAATACCAAATGTGACCCAATCCTAAGTAAAAGTATGATGAGAGGTCATGTCTCCTAAATCTGATAGACGTCTTTGAAGCGGTCACCAAAGCCGTAGATGAGGGTAAGGTGGTTCACACAGCCTATCTAGATCTTGCCAAGGCTTTCAACACCATTCCCCACTCTGGAATTATAGATGAACTCACTAAACTAGGTATAAATCCCTATGTCACAAGATGGGTTGCCAACTGGCTCACTGGCTGAACCCACACTGTGAAAGTAGCAGACTCCAAATCTAACTTCAGACCAGTGACAAGTGGAATACCACAGGGTTCAGTCCTGGGTCCTCTCCTGTTTGGCATCTACTTCTCTGAAGTGCAGGCTAACACAGAAGGTCTTTAGCTAATGAAGTTCGCAGATGACTGAAAACTAGGAGCCATAATCTAAACTCCTAACGAAGTGGACATCCTACAAAAAGGCCTCACTGAGACAGATGCCTGGTGTCAAAGCCATGGCCTGAAGCTCAATGCCAGAAAGTGCATTGTCATCCCTTTTGGTAAAAACTCTGTACCCATGAACTACCACATAGGTGGTAGTCTACTTAACACCAAAAGTGTGATAAGAGACCTTGGGACACAGGTGGACAGTAGTCTCTCCTTTGATAATCACATCGCCACAGTAGTCAGGAAATCCTTCTACATGGCACATCTCATCACAAAAGGTTTCTCATCCAGAAAAAAATAGGTCATTGTTCCCCTCTACTCGTCACTCATTAGACCCATTATAGAGTACAATGCCCCTTTTAGTATGTACCTCACAAAACATCTACAACAACTGGAAAGGCTGCAGAAATACCTCACAAAGGATTACTGGCCTCAAACAGATGCCCTATGCAGACCGTCTCAAACAACTCCAGCTTTACTACGTCGCATATCGCCTACTCAGAGGCGATCTCTGCCTAACATACAAAGCTATGTCAAACCCAGAGCTGTTGGTCATGCTCCAATTAAAGAAATCCCATTCCCTCCGAGATACACACTCCAGGGACCTAAAACTTGTCACCACAATAAACAGAACATGCTGGAGGGATAGAATCCTGTCCCAGAGACTTCCCATACTCTGGAACAAACTACCTATCTATATCAAACAAAGCTCCTCATTAGCACTCTTCAAGAAAAACTTGATTGGATGGGAGATGGGAAATTCACCCTGGGGATCACTTCTGTGGCTCTGCTCGACAGGGGCACAGGAAAATAATTTTCTTGGGTGGTGACAGCCAGGGTACCGTTTGGCTAGGCTTATATAGACCCTAGGGCCAATAGCTTAGTACCTACCTATGAACCTATGAACCAATTAGTACTGTTTCAATATTTAATGTTTACCAAAAGTCCTGTTCTAAGCACCTGTAATGAGCACAGAACTGACTCCTTCTGTAATTCATATGCAGTTACATGTATTGGTAACATATCTAAATGAGCATGTAAATTGTTTTTTTTTTTGGGACCCATTGCTCCTACTGTTGCAACTGTCTGGGTACCTTTCTTTCACATTGCCCTCGTTTCTGCCTGCAAATCCTGATATTTTATGATTTGTGTTTCTCTACATGTAAGACACTGTAGTCACTGGGTGCAGCAATTTCAGTTATGAATGTTACGTTTGTCTTCTTTTCATGGATTGCTGTATCTGATTTTCTGCATCTGTTGCTAATGGGTAATCCCTTGTGATATATACATCATTATTCTCTGTAATGCTTTGTAGCTCATGTTTCCAGTGCTTCTCAGCTACTTCAATATTGTAATGTTTGTACAATCCTCAGTGTAACAGTCCTGTCACATTATTATGCCTTTCAGTGTACAGGCCCTCTGCCATTTGTGTATCACACCCAGTAACAACTGTGCGAATGTTTCCAGTTCTATTTTACAATACCCTCATTTGTCTGTTTTTCCTACATGTTCAGTGGACTTTGTAAACCAACTTGTAAGTAGTCTACTATCCTGGGCCTCTAATATCAACCTTTCATCTTTTAGGTTAAATTCATCTCTCCTTAACCATTCCTGCATCAAATCCAGATTGACATAAGGTTGTTCCAGGAGTTTACTGTACTCACAACTATATTTATGCATTTTCCACATTTCTTGCCTTCCCATCTGGTCCTTCACCCTATATTTTTTCTTTTGATTTTTGGCACATTCACTTGCTGCCTGATTTTTGTCTACTTCTGATTTAGTTTCCATTCCCACTTGACACTGATATGCTTTTCCTAAACTAAGCAAATAAGTCATCTCAAATTTGTTCACTTCATGTTTTAAAACTTTCACTATATTTGGATCTTGTGAGATTAATAGATATTAATGTGGTCCTATGATTGCAGATTTATTTTCAGAGACCCATACCTCCTTCAGAAGAGGAATATGTAATCTTGGTTTACACTGATTTTTACAGATCATTTGATGGAGCATTTTTCTTGTTTTCCTGTCCAACTGATCAATACATTTGGGGGTGTCAATCACCCCAAAACTGTAAGTTAGGCCAGGAAGATCAAATTGGTTTACAGCTTGGATTTTGTTGCTAGATGTCAGGTCTGTTTTCAGTATTCATTTTTGTCATCTAAAATATTCCTTACTGAGTTTTGTTTGCATTTGTTCATGTTTTATTGTCAATCCTTCATCAATTCCCAAATATTTATGTACTGTCACTTGCTCAAGTTTCTTTATATCACATTCCTGTCCCAAACTGATATTCTCTTGGTGCTGCAGCTTTCCTTTTCTTTACACTGCTGTTTTCGGGGAGTCAAATTGTAACCATGACCTATTCTGTTAAGTAGACAGCTTACTGGGTTAAGGACAAGACAAAAGAGCCATGGTGACAAAGAGTCACCCTGGAATATCCCCCTTTGAATTTTTATCCCTGGGAAAACAAATTTGTCCTTTATCATGGCTTAGCTGCAAGTAGTTTGCCACTGTTTCATGGTCACTGTAATGTAATTTATCACTGTAGGGTGTATCTTATACATCTGTAAGCACTCTTTTATCCATGAATGTAGGACACTGTTTTTTTGTAATCTAGCCATGTCATACTCAGATTTTCCCTCTTTTTACACTTCTTCACTATGACTTTATTTTAACAACAAATGATCCTTTGCTCCATATGACTTTCTTTTGTTACCCTTTTGTTCTATTGCCCTGATTGAGTTTTCTTCTAAATGACTATAAACTCTGTCAGGGTCAGTTCCAGTATATAGTTTATACATCATCAGGAGGGAAATTATTGGTCTACAGTTTTTAGGATAGCTTGCAGGTTCACTGTTAAGGAGGAGTATCATTTTCCTGTAGTTAACCAAGTTGGCATCTGTTTGGGGTGCACATGCAAGTAGTTCTTACTCAGGGCTAAATCTTTGTGTAAAGATGTTAATACTTTTAGCCAGAAGTTAGGTACTGCATCTGGGCCTGGAGGTTTTCCAATTAGCAGCTTAGTTATCCAGTGTGAAATCTGTAAAATGTTATGAAGACAAATACAGTGCTTTATGTAACTACTACATGTTTTTGTGTTTCATCTATTGACCTGGCAGAGATGGCTGCACAGACTTTGAAGAAAAGGATGAAAATGAAAAAAAAAATGAAATTCAAGATTCTAGAAACAAGACTGTTGTGTTTCTTGTTCATCTTCAGAAATATTCCTTAGATGGTGACACGTTTGCCTTCAGCAGAAATACAGATGGAAAAGCTGAGCACCATATTTGACTTTTACCACATTTTGGATGCAAGAATGCAGAGTATCTAATACACTAAATCAGTTAGTTGAGAAGTTTAACACCTGGAGATGAACTCCTTTTCAGGAACTGCCATTACAGGTCTAAGTAGAGTCACGGAGTCATTATGAGTCGTTCAGGTCCTCTGTCCTACAATGTGATAATTGGTTCTGGTTCATCTGTGAGAGAATGTGCCAATCTAATCACAGAATGATTCACACATAATTTCTTGAAACAAATTGTAAACCTGAAGAGAAAAAAGATGAATGGAGTGGCACATTTGTTCTGATATGTTTTTTAACAGAGGCACCTGATATTCCTGTTTCAACTGTATGTGTGAAACCGATATTGCTGCCTTTTGTGAAAGAAGACAGTGTGAAATCCACACCTGTTCAGATGTGTGGTACACAAAGAGAGACAATATTCAGCAGTGGGAATGGTCTAGGCAGTATCAGCAGGGAAAGAAGGTCCTGTGAAGCTTCACTGTAGTCTGACGCTGTGAAGACACACGAGCAGGGCAGAATAAACAGGAGGCCTCAACTGCCCCTGAAAAACCACCACTCTTATTGTTTTTTGACTTACCTGGTGAAGCAGTGGGCAAGCCCTGCCAGGGATCTCACTTCTGGTTTGAAGAGCCTAAGTGTGTAGGTGTCACTCACTTTGGGAGCAGTGTCAAGTGGTGAGTTCGATTATGGTGATACTTTGTGAAAGAATAATGCAAATGTTTTAAGGTGAGCTCATCCATGGAGCAGAAGGGCAAAAGCTTGATTGATTTTGATTTTCCATATGATTACACACATTGAAAAGGGGACCACATAATCCTTCTGTCTTTTGGGGTTTTAAGCAGGATATGTCAGAAATATTACACAAGGATAACTGGCTTGTGACAGCAAAGCATTCATAGTGATGTCACTTTCTGATCCTTCAATGTCAGCTCTTCCTATAATTGTCATGCAAAATTCACCCAGCTCTGGATTGTTCACCCACAAATAAGAAATGTGAACTGGGGTTAGACCACTGTGAGACAGGGTATTATTACCCAAACGAAACTACCGAAAAAGCACTAAATAATATTAGAACAACCGCAATTATGACAAAACTTTAACTGCGGTTGTTCTATTCACTGGCTAAGTAATTTTTATATTAGGTTATTACCCTACTGATGAGATGTTGTTGCAGTACTAATCCTGCTCAGTACAAGAGGAGTTCCAGGTTCAGACATTTAGTGTTGACATACCCAGACAATCTGCATGTGAAAGGTGTATCTCTACATGACTGAAATTCTGTTTTGAGCAGTGGTACTTTTTTTTCTAGGAAAACATCAAGAATGCATCCTAGATTGAATAAAAATCTGGAGAGAAATGAAGGGGTTGTATGATGCTCACCTTTCTCATGGTGAGAGGTACAACATACATCCAAAGCACACAAAGTGCATGATTTCATAGATGGAGAGTAGACAAGAATAGAAAATGCTCTCATTCTGGGAAATAGTGACATTTGCAGACTTCTATCACTCCCAGAAACAAGTATCAGTTTTGCACTATGCACATTGGAGGGTAGGGTATTACATACCTAAAATCCACAGAGAAACATTAGACACAAGGACGGACCATACTGAAGGTTTTAATATTCAAGATTAAGATGAGTGTTTTCGTTTTAAACTCTAAAGCTTCATCAGATAACAAAATACAACACTTTAAAAGCTTTTATGAGAAATTTTTAAAACAACCAGCAAATCATGTGATCACTGAGTTCTCATCCAAGACTGGCTTTCTTAAAGGACCATTCACTGTTTTCCAAAAAATTAGAGAAGAAAATGTATAACCACATAATATAACATATATATCTATATCCATATATGTATATATATATATATATATATATATATATATATATATATATATATATATATACATACACATTTTAATTCATATATGGTATTTTAACAGGGGTGTGTACACTTTTTATATCCACTGTATATATGGATCTACTTTGGAAGCTCGATCTTTCAAAACTTCACACTTCATATGGTCAAGACCATAACATCGAAGTTTTGAAAGTTCAACTTCAATAAAAAAAATAAAAACAATTTCTTTTTTTACATTTATGCAGAGGAGCAAGTCCCCCTACACCCCACACCCCCTAATTAAATATACCAACTCTGAGATTGCACTACAGTGAAGAGAACAGTTAATGTCCTGGTCCGTGCTGTATGGCAATCTCCATTTAAGCCGTTCAAAGTTTCATTACTTCGATCTTATGGTCTCGACCATATGAAGTTCTCCATATGAAGTTCGAAGTTTTGAAACTTTGAACTTCCAAAGTAAACCCATATACAATATATATATATATATATATATATATATATATATATATATATATATATATATATATATATTTAAACAAACCATTAATGCCATAAAACACTTATACTGGAACTTATCTAGAAAGAGCCTTTAACTCTAGAAGACTCTAAGACATGGAAGGCAGCCGACATTAAGCAGCAGTTGCCAGTAAAGCTCTCTCTTCTCAAGAAAAAGAGGCCAAGGCCCCCCTCTCAAATTTAGGGTAACTTTTTTAGTTATGGTAAATTTAAATTCATGCCCGGGGTTCTCTTGCACATGTTTAGAGCATTAGTATCTTTCTTCTTTTTGATGTCAGGCAGTTTTTGACTGAGGCTAGTTAATGAATCAGGAAGATGTAGCTATGCCTAAAACAATTGATGCCTTAAGAAATCTGATTATTTAGATAAGTTACTAATTCTGAATGAAATTATCGAAGCATTAAACTCTTAAACTTAAGTACAGCCTGCAAAGCAAATTCAGTCTTTCTAACTGAGATAGTCTCAGATGACCAGCTTCACAGCTCATCTAGGAAGTGTGGATTGGAGATAAAAATCTGAGCTTAAACAGACTTTATCACATTTTCAAGGAAGAGTGGGAAAATATTGCCAAGTCAAGATGTGCCATGCTGATAGACTCCTACCCAAGAAGACTGAATGTTGTAATTAAATCAAAAGGTGCTTCAACAAAGTATTAGATTAAGGGTGTGCACACTTATGCAACCAGCTTATTGTATGCTTTTTATTTTTTATATTTTTCCCCTAACAGATTTGTTTTTCAATTGAATTGTACAGGATATAGGTCACGTTAAAGGTGTGAAAAGTTTTGAAATGATTTACTGTGGTCTCATTTTTTTATATCACAAAAACCTGGTATTTTAACAGGGGTGTGTACACTTTTTATATCCACTGTATATATGGATCTACTTTGGAAGCTCGATCTTTCAAAACCTCACACTTCATATGGTCAAGACCATAACATTGAAGTTTTGAAAGTTCAACTTCAATAAAAAATAAATAAAAACAATTTCTTTTGTTTACATTTATGCAGAGGAACAAGTCCCCCTACACCCCACACCCCCTAATTAAATATAGCAACTCTGAGATTGCACTACAGTGAAGAGAACAGTTAATGTCCTGGTCCGTGCTGTATGGCAATCTCCATTTAAGCCGTTCAAAGTTTCATTACTTCGATCTTATGGTCTCGACCATATGAAGTTCTCCATATGAAGTTCGAAGTTTTGAAACTTTGAACTTCCAAAGTAGACCAATATACAATATATATATATATATATATATATATATATATATATATATATATATATATATATATATATATATATTTAAACAAACCATTAATGCCATAAAACACTTATACTGGAACTTAACTAGAAAGAGCCTTTAACTCTAGAAGACTCTAAGACATGGAAGGCGGCCGACATTAAGCAGCAGTTGCCAGTAAAGCTCTCTCTTCTCAAGAAAAAGAGGCCAAGGCCCCCTCTCAAATTTAGGGTAACTTTTTAGTTATGGTAAATTTAAATTCATGCCAGGGGTTCTCTTGCACATGTTTAGAGCATTAGTATCTTTCTTCTTTTTGATGTCAGGCAGTTTTTGACTGAGGCTAGTTAATGAATCAGGAAGATGTAGCTATGCCTAAAACAATTGATGCCTTAAGAAATCTGATTATTTAGATAAGTTACTAATTCTGAATGAAATTATCGAAGCATTAAACTCTTAAACTTAAGTACAGCCTGCAAAGCAAATTCAGTCTTTCTAACTGAGATAGTCTCAGATGACCAGCTTCACAGCTCATCTAGGAAGTGTGGATTGGAGATAAAAATCTGAGCTTAAACAGACTTTATCACATTTTCAGTCATTTCAAAGTTAACATTTAGAAGTGTCTAAAATTGCCTTTAAAGAGATGACAATAAGGAAGTAGCTGAAAATGATCGAATGACATATGGTCAAGACCATAACATTGAAGTTTTGAAAGTTCAACTTCAATAAAAAATAAATAAAAACAATTTCTTTTGTTTACATTTATGCAGAGGAACAAGTCCCCCTACACCCCACACCCCCTAATTAAATATAGCAACTCCGAGATTGCACTACAGTGAAGAGAACAGTTAATTTCCTGTTCCATGCTGTATGGCAATCTCCATTTAAGCCGTTCAAAGTTTCATTACTTCGATCTTATGGTCTCGACCATATGAAGTTCTCCATATGAAGTTCGAAGTTTTGAAACTTTGAACTTATACAATATATATATATATATATATATATATATATATATATATATATATATATATATATATATATATATTTAAACAAACCATTAATGCCATAAAACACTTATACTGGAACTTATCTAGAAAGAGCCTTTAACTCTAGAAGACTCTTTAAGACATGGAAGGCAGCCGACATTAAGCAGCAGTTGCCAGTAAAGCTCTCTCTTCTCAAGAAAAAGAGGCCAAGGCCCCCCTCTCAAATATAGTGTAACTTTTTCAGTTATGGTAAATTTAAATTCATGCCCGAGGTTCTCTTGCACATGTTTAGAGCATTAGTATCTTTCTTCTTTTTGATGTCAGACAGTTTTTGACTGAGGCTAGTTAATGAATCAGGAAGATGTAGCTATGCCTAAAACAATTGATGCCTTAAGAAATTTGATTATTTAGATAAGTTACTAATTCTGAATGCAATTATCGAAGCATTAAACTCTTAAACTTAAGTACAGCCTGCAAAGCAAATTCAGTCTTTCTAACTGAGATAGTCTCAGATGACCAGCTTTACAGCTCATCTAGGAAGTGTGGATTGGAGATAAAAATCTGAGCTTAAACAGACTTTATCACATTTTCAGTTGTTTCAAAGTTAACATTTGAAGTGTCTAAAATTGCCTTTAAAGAGATGACAATAAGGAAGTAGCTGAAAATGATCGAATGACATCCTTGTCAGATGCAGTTAAATAAAAAAAGAAGTTACAGAATTCATGTTTTAACTGAATAGAGAAACAAGACTACAGAAAATGTATGGTCTCACTTATAAATTGTTATGGATAAAAGCGGTAACAAAATCACATGAGGTTTATGTTATTTGGATGTATAACAAGTCAGAAAAATTCCAAATCAGTTATAGAGATGTAGGGAAATCAGTATTGCATTGTCATTTTTTTTCAGTTTCTGGGTGGTGGTGTCCTATCATATATGGTCAGTGAAGCAAACTAAGTTGCAATAGTAGGGCTATGGGTGTGAAGAAGAACTGAACAAATCTGCTACGTATCACAATAAATGTGCTAGACGTAGTTATATAGATTTAGTATAGAGAATGAAATGCTGGGCTTCTCTTCATTTCTTGCTAAGGGAGGGAGGTGCTCTGAAGCATTCAACGATAGGGCAAATGGAGAGAGGCCACAGTTGTTTCTGGAAGTGACTTAAGTGTGGCATCTAGTCAAGAAAAAGAAATTATAGAGAGAGCAGCAACAAATAAATGACAGCTTACAGATGAAGCCTATAATAATATATTTTGCAGATGCTACGATAGCTGAAGAGGATTGTGGTAAATAAGAAAGCAGCCTAATGTGATCTTGCTCATAGTTTCCTACAGAAATGTAAAACTGCATACATCTAAACATTTAGGTGCATGCAAGTATATTTGTTTCTGTCATTATAGTTTAAAGCAAGGACATCCTGTTCAGAAACATCTAACTCTGACGTAGTCTTTCTGGTAATATCGCCCCATTTCCTTCCTCCAAATGGACATTTAAGTTGCTCGCTCATTTCCCTCCAGGCACAGGTGAAGGTCATGGATGGGGACGAGGGAGCCCAATTGTTACAGCCAAAATAAACATTTCCTCCATTGTAGGGAGATGGGTGAGGAAATACATCAGTTGCCTTTGAATATGTTTACAGGAATAGCTAGAATTCTTTAATCCTAAAAATAACTTGTAATGGACTTTTTAGCTACTGCAACCACTTTTGTTTCACCTGCTCTGGAGAAAGCACAGGGCTTTGCTCATCACCCAGATCATTTCTGTCAGTGCATGGTAAACAGCAACCCACTAGCATGCCTCCTAACATCAAGCAGCAAAGATGACATGCATGGGTCTACTACCCTGCAGATGTTTTAGTGTTGTTTTCAGCACTGAAAACAGTGAACAAAATAATGGTTATTAATGCTGATGGGGGCTGAATGCAGAATAGCTGACATGGAGATAATTTCTTTAAACATTGTACAGTAGTTTTTCTTCTTGCTCTGTCAGTATCAGTCTTTTGTGAGGCTCTGGTTTAAATTGGAGCTGTATTTTTCACAATGCTGCTAGAAGTTAATGTTTTAGTTAAATTATTGAAATTTCTTTTACTGGGTTTCATCCCTTTCCATTTTCATTTCTAATCTCATTTTTGTTATGTTTGTATCAGTCCTGCCTAATAGCTTTTTGCATCATTGACCGGTCATGCATTTTGCCAGTATATGGTAAAAGTTATATGCAGCTGAATAAAGGATGCTTAGCTGTTCTGAGCTAATCCATATATCCTGCTGTCAATTAATGACCTAACCTTCTTGGACATACTTTATCAATCATGTGTTTAAACGGCTGTCTGTAGTAAGAAAAACATTAGTTTAAGACCACTCCTTCCCAGTTTTGAATGAGTCATAGGCTCTTAACAATTGCTTCTTTCTTTTCTGTGGAATCAAGCAAAGCTTTGCTTCTAACGTGCAGGTAAGTGTGCATTTCTGAAATGCTCATTTCTATGGAGAATGGCAACAAGCCAATACTAGTTTCCCTGCCAGATAACTTTATTCTATAGGCTATAACTTCATGTATACATGAACTGTATTTTCAACCACCTTTACTGCCTGTAAAGAAGCAAATAAGCACTGTTGCACTAAATATACCAAACACTAATAAGGCGCTGATACCATTCAGAACAGTAGAGAAAACCCGAAGAGGAATGCTAGCCAGTTCAACACATCCCAAAAGGAAAGAATGCATTTCCCAGTGACAAATGTCACACAATGTATATGGATCAGATGTGAAGGAATTATAAAATCAAGTGTCATATTTACAGAAATATTTTAATATGTTGCACAGAATGTGATTTGTTCAGTGAAGGTAAACTTCCCCTATAGGTTAAAGTTCAATGCTCCTTTATAAGTGCCTTAAGATAATGAAGTCCAACCTATTAATGAGACATAATCACACATTACAGGTGCACTGAAGGTATCTGCCTACTAAGAAGCAGTTAGTAAACCGGAGCAGTTCAATTTCCTGGCTGTATTAAAATGTTGGCAGTTGATTTAATTGTGCCTAATACACAGAAAGCATAAAATTACAGGTGTTAACCAGTACCACTGTATCTCTTGGCATTATGTATTTTAACATTTTTCTCAGTGGCTGTTCCCAGTCCTGAAATACATGTTCACATTTTGTGACCCATATTTCTGTATCTCTACAGCATTCAGCAAATCATGTCAGTGTTGGTGGTTATAGCAGTCTGATTATCACTTAGGCTGGGCTAATACTGAAACACCATTACCGTTACTAGACAAACAGTAACACTTGGCTCAGCTGGTGATCAGCCATTACTGAATAGAGGCTGCATTTCCTTACTAGGAAAGGCACATTGATTTGGTCAGAGTTAAATTAAAAATGTGACTGGTGTATACTGATATATATGTGTGTTGATAAATTGATCATGAGTGGGTAGAATTACATTTCTAGTCAAGAGTGCAACCAGCAACCCAGGTACACAGTGTGTATGATAGAGTGCATAACTTGCTGAAATAAGTTATTTATGTTTTGCAGTATGTGATAATGTAAATGTAGAGAATAGCCACGACACATTTACAATACATTTATACCTAAAGCTGATCTTTTTCACTTGTCATTTCAAGACATGATTTTGCAGTATTGAAAATGCATGCTGTGCTGTCTAGAAACATGCACTGTCCTTGGGGTGAGTGTGTGGGGAATTACATTCTGGAAGTTGGCATGCCTTTCAAAAATCCTGGCTGTCCCACTGTTTCTGTAATACCGCTCAACCTTTTAATGCAAGAAATCTGGACAAAGCCTAAAATAATGGGGGCAAGGGGGCAAAAATAGGGACAGATTTTAAATATTGGTTGTATAAACTTAGGAAGTTGCTAGAATAACAGGTTCTATGCCAGCATGCATTTTCTGAAGGATATAAAGTCTGAAACTCAAATGTGTGCTATTATTTAGTTACTTCAATACTCAGTGATTTGCCAGAAAACCACAATTTTTATGAGAAAAAATATAAGGCAAAAATCTGCACATTCTATGAAAATCTGGTCAGTTGAGTGGTATGGTTTCTATGTATACAGGATGCCGACTCAACAGCAGCAGGAAGAATTAGCATTGCATACATATCTGTTCTTCCTGGACAGCTCTGGCATCGACACAGTATAGTTGTGTACAGGTGTGCCTCAGGACCTAGCCATGTGCACGCAATTAGGGGAAAGCCTCACACTCCTAATTTTAGTAAATATATATATATATATATATATATATATATATATATATATATATATATATATATATATATATCAACATATATTAGCCCAAAGCCTTTAAGGTCATACAAACATAGAGAAAAGGGAAAGGCATACAACAAAAGAAGTCTTCCTCTTCTCCATTTTCTGCAACAAAAGCCAAACATATGCAATAACCTTAACACAGATGCACTAATAATGCCAGAAACAAAATAACTTCTGACCTTCTGACCAATATTATTTGAGCCATGATTAAAGTGATAAAACAAACAACACTGCTCCCTGGTTGGTTTACAAAATTTCCATAAGTAACCTGTTTTCCCTTTTAATATTTCCCATTTGTGCAGTAAGAATACAATTAGTTAACAAGGCTAAGAAAGTATAAATAAGTATAAATAAGTATAAATAAGTAATACCGTGAATTTGTCAAGTAAGGTTTAATTAGAATGTATCAGAAAATTAGGTATGTCAGGTTTCTATGATACTACTTTTTATGTAATGTCTATAATGTCACCCATTTGTATTGAAATGTTCATTGACTGGTCATTTATATGTATTGTAGAAATGATATAATCTATATATTTTATATATTTATATATTCAGCCAGGGTTTTGGCCCTGTATAAAAAATAATTATTTCACTGAGATTGGTTATTTGACTGTTAACTTCAACAAGCTGAAGTAGGATAAGCCAGTCAGAAAAGCAACTGACTGAGATCCAAAAGTTACCGAATGAAACTCAGAAAAAAGTATAAATGGATGTGCCTCATCACTGGCTGCATTAAGCAGTGCTATTACCCACAGCACCTTTCTGCAGAATTAAAAGATTAATTGCTGGGTGGAGAAGACTAGAGGCAGGGAGGTATTTCTTGTTCTACTTGCTATTTAAGTTCCATAGTCCACAGTGGCGTACTATTGGGGGGGGGGCTCCTTTCTAGCATAGTTACTATTTATCATATTGTAGAATACAATGTTTTATCTGTAAGGACTGTATAATAAGTAAGTTGTATTTGTTTATCAGGATGACTGAGTAGCCAAAGAACTCTATAACTGTGGCTTCCATAACTTTGCTCTATCCTACTCTTTACGTAGTTCATACGTAATGAGCTAGGAGTGTGCGCTTGCAGTTGTAGTAATTGCAGTTAGTAGCATTCATTCGTGGTGGTTGACGACAATAAGATTTTTTTAACGTAGTACATTTTGTGAAGAACATAGACCGTGTAAACTCTTTAGGCACTCTTAACTGATAACTGCTGTAAAGCACAGTCACATTTTATATAGAAAGTCAGGCTTAGCTTTATAGATGCCACTAGCAGAATTGCATGTGCTGAATACATCATATCACTACCTCCACCACCCCACTTCCCTATCCTCCCTTTAAACTAGACACGATATGATGAATTTTAGTTCAGGGATGTCTGACAAGTCAGAGTTCATCAGATAATATATACTAAAATGTCCCATTGCAGAAATAGTCTGGATGTTGGAGACTCACACAGGTTGCAGCTTCAGACACTGGTTATCAAACAGACCCTTTACAAACATTGTAATTCTCAGTGAGCTTCTGTAGCTCAAGTATCTCTGAATCATCATTAAATATAACAGTCGTTTTAAAGAATTAGTATCACATTCCTCACCAAATAGTTTCTCAAAACATTATTTATGGCTTTAGAAGATGAGATCACCGCTCCCAACTTTTAACACATACAGCCACTCTGAATCGCAGTTAATCACTGTGCCTTCAGTACATGATACCAGTGTCTGTCCCTTCAACTGTATATGATACGTGACCCAATTGCACAATAATCACTCCTGAAATCCACTAAAGATCTTATCCTCTCATATACCCAGTTGCAGGGAAGGACCTCTCTGTGGCATGTTTGTCATGTTAAAATTTCAGTAAGTATTGTTTTCTCTGAACTGCAGCACTGAAGTCTGGTTCGAACATGCCTCCTTAGAAACACCTCTGCAGCTGACTAGCCTGTTTTCAGCTTGATCTTCTTCTTCCAGCTATTCCTGGTTAGGGGTCGCCACAGCGGAACAACTGTCCGCTCATGATTGGCAGTGGAGTTTTATGGTGTTGAGTTGCCAGCCTGGCGCCCAACCTTCTACAGAAGGCACACGCATGCACGCACTCACACCTAGGGCCAATTTAGAGTGTCCAATCCACCTACAGCATGTCTTTGGGATGGGGGAGGAAACCGGAGCACCCGGAGGAAACCCACGCGACCGCAGGGAGGACAGCAGACTCCATACAGAAAGCACCCCAGCGAGAATTGAACCAGAGAACCTCTTGCTGTGAGGTGGCAATGCTAACCGCTGCACCACCGTGGCCAGCAATAATGGAGTAAGAATGAATCGTGTCTTGTATTCAATACAGCTTTCAGTCCAGTTTTAAATGTTGAATGTATCCTTCTGCTAGTACATTCACAGCGCGATATCCAGGCACAGGAATCAAATGAATGGAAGTATTCTGTGTAACTGAACCAGCACTTTGGTACCCATTAGTAGTACTGTCCATCATTTAAAAGTATACCATTCCTGATGTGTCCACTGCCAGGAGAGTCTGTTATCTCAGTCACTTACAGAGAAGTCTTAGGGCAGTGATTTGATTAGTTACAAGCATATCATAGTAATTAACAGAACCAAACATTCTTGTAACTCCTTCACAAATGAGGGCAAGGGGCTCCACTGAATACTGTTAGTATTCCCAATAGAAGGATGCCATTTTCATCCACTACATACAGCTGATCCTCAGATTGTGACTTGCCAGATTCTCATTTACACTTTTTGGATCTAATCCATAATCAAGCCATCTCTGCATCACTTGCCCTAATAAATCAAATGTTCACTCTCTATTTTGCTTGTTTCCTTGTGGCTAATAAATCATCTAGGCAGACTACTTCCTGCAAACCTTGCAGGAGATTTTAATAACTCTTTTGAAAACAGGAGATACAGAACTGGCAACAACTGGTATCCTATTATAGAAAAATAAGCCAAAATGATATTAAAGTAAGCCTTTATTAGTTAAGCAATAACCGACGATGTTGGTATGGTATATTAAGATTTACCCACAGTTGGTGTGATTAAATAAAGCCAACTGTGGGTAAATCTTAATATACCACATCTCAGAGTCAGTTATTACTATTATACAATAAAATTATTTAAGAAAAAAAAAATAATTACTTTTCTTAAATAATGTCTTTGTGCCTTTTTTTGATGTACTGCGCATGTGTATGGGACTTGCATTTACATGCATACCCAGTACATCAGTGATTTGGAAAGGAACCAACGAGAAAAGAGGGTCTCTGTTTCTTTTTTTTTTTTTTTTTTTTTTTTTTTTTCCTTGATAAAAAAAAGTTTTGGACAGTTTTGGGGTAGGAGAGAGACAGAATGGAGGAAATACAAAGAAAAGCAGGTACGTGTCTTTAGTTTTAAGTAACGTACCTGATTTTCCTAGTATTTTCTCCATCCTGTCACTCTCGTATCTCCGGAGTCCAGATTACAGATTTTTTTTTTTTTATATTTTTGTTAAAAAAATAAAACTTACAGAATATAACAATGGAAAAAAGTTTGGGCGACTGGACCTTTTTCCATTGGTATATTCTTGGATTTACAACTGGCATGCCGGTTGGGCTGCCCAATCAGCATGCTCGTTTTAGAATATTAATCGGCAGTCATTGTATAATATTTATTATTACATGCTTCTTAAATCTGTCATCCACTTGGTGGTAGGTGTTTGCCAAATGAGTTTTCAACATGGCCATCAACTCTTATACTCTGGCCAATAGATGTACTTCGGTGTGTGCAGCCTATTCTCTAGTAGCGTGTGATATTGCACAAATGAAGAGAATTACCAGTTTACCATTAGTACACTGGAATAAGTATATTAGAGTTTATAACCTTCCAAACTCTTTTTCTCTCTCTCTCTTCCACTGAAAATGTCAGGGAATGAATTCTGCAGTACTTTGCAGTAGCAGTCAGGTTCAGTAACTTGTTAACGTATCATCACGTCATGTGATTAGCTTCTCTCCAAAGACCTCAGCATATATTTCTTGTACATCCTCAAGTGACTTTGGTTCATTCATGTCAGTTTGACTCATTCATTTGTTTCCAGTCTAAAATAAGCTTCTGTGGTCAGTTTATTCCATGCAGTGCTGGACCTTCTCCCTTCACTATGGCTAATGAAAACTTTTCCCTTTGCCAGTCATACCACACTAAGCCATCATCCAGCCAATAACAAGTTCTTACAAGTTTTAAGCTTATATGGGTTTTAAGACATAGACGTTTTAAGCTTTACTGTAATAGATTGTCAGAATTTCTGTGCGAACAAAGAATGAAACATTTTCTTTGATAAGATGGCTCCATTTTTTCATTACTTATCCGAGAAAATATTGACATTTTAATTGTTTCACAGGCACATGTTTAGTATTCTTATCTCTAGAACATTTCCTTTTAACATGTAGATGTTGCTTGTTTTGATGTGCTCTCTTAATATGTGCCACAACTGTAGCATTTTGCTTCTTTAAAACTGGTCTCATGCCCAGTCATTTTTAAGCATGAAAAGGACTTTTACCCTTATAGCTTGCTGCTTCAGTTTTTTACTTTATTTAATGCACAAACAGATGCCTCATGCAGAGTATCAGCATCTGTCGTTTTCATAATAAGACACTCTTAAAAGATGATACACATGCTAAATTCAGTTTTAGGGGTCTACTTTATGCGCTCGAAACATGAAAAACTCAAATCCAAATAGCGTGACACGTAAAGCGTGAACCGCAAATATGTTGAACGTACTAAAGCATGAAATTTAAAACCTCGAACTGTCATAGTCAGCCAACCAACCACCCACAACACACTACCTACCCAAACACAATAAAAAAAACACATACATACACTAACCAAAACCCTACTTCTAACCCTAAATTAGAGCACCAAAACCGTACTGCTAACCCTACACTAAACCCCACATAGACAACTATCTATGCACTATCCTTAACCCCTCTCTAACCCTAAGGTCCATAACTACCGCACACTTCCCGTACAGAGCTATACCCAAACAAACTAAATATTCCACACACATACATAACAAAACCCTACACTAAACCTTACATACATTACCTACACAAAACCTTATATACACTACCTACCTATGCACTTACCTTAACCCTCCCTAACCCTAAGGTCTGTAACTATCGCACATTTACCTCACGGAGCTATACTGCAGACAGGGCAACTATGCGAATGCGACATTTCCAGTTTTGCGGTTTCATTCGCTCGACGTATTCGTGGTTCGCTCTTTACGTGTCGCGCTATTTGGATTTGGGTTTTTCAGCTTTCAATCGCGTAAAGTAGACCCCAGTTTTAGACTGTAATTTTCATTTGCATGTCTCACTACAAATAAAACTAATGGAAGTCATAACCTCTCAGCTGTTCAAATTATCAAAGACTGTCCAAATGTTTTCCTCATATTTTGATCTCTTCCTCATAAAATGTGTGGTTTTCTGACAAAGCACTGAGGATTGAAGTCAATAAATAATAACAGACATTTAAGTTTCATACTTCGTTTTCTTTAGAAAAATGCATGCTAACACAAATCCTCTTATTTTAGCAACTTTCTATGTTTATAAGAGAAATATTTAAAATACATCCCTTATTTTTCTGCTTTCATCTCCTCATTACTTTAGGCTTTGCCCAGATTTATTATGCTTACAAGGAGAGAGGTATGATAGAAATAACCAATAATACTTCATCCAAGTTTACACGACATGCAGTTTACTGCACACTGCTTCAGCTGCAACTTTCTATACTGTAATCTAATTAACCTTTTAGTTATAATGATTACATTATATTTCTGCTATTATCAATGTCTTAGATTCAAAATATGCCTTACACACTTCAATGACTTGTGTGTAACATCTATTCTTTGATTTAAGTGACCAAATTATGTTTCAAAATAGCCCATAGGTAGAAGGAAATGCTTTACAAGATCTGCAAGTGACGTAAAAGATTTTCAGCACTCACTTGAAAGATACATGAACGTTAGAAGAACATAGGGAATGAGATGTGGTTATGACAAGGAAGGAGAGGGTGGGACACTGGCTGTGAAGTTATACACTATATACAGCTGCGGCAATTTTACTAGATGAGTTACCCTGGTTTAATTTCTCCAAGTTTTTAGGATTTCTAATACCATGATAGGAATGTAACCCATTCCTAAGTCAGGGTACGATTAGAGTTCATGAAATTAGTATTGCTTCAGTCTTTGATCTTAGGTAGGAGTGCTCTCTGAGTGACCCAGTTTATGTTTCAAGCATCACAAACCTATGTGATGCAATTAAAGACTTGAATCAAGCATCTTAGAGAAAAGAGAAACATGGCGTCTAGATTTGAGAAAGATAAGCTCAAGTGACAACTAGGGAATATGCAATCATAGGGACTGTATAACAGGTTTATAGCTTGATGCCCATAACAAGCCTGTTTGTAATAAAAAAATGAAAGGTCTGTTTCATACCTCTTAACTATCCAGATTTTTGTGGAAAGTCCAAATTTGCCTCATATTTTTTTGTCTGTTTCTTATAAAATTTTGGTTTTCTGACAAATTATTGGCAAATCATTGAGGATTGAAGTCAGAAAACATTGATAGCCATTTCAATTTCAGACTTCAAAACCTTCAGAAAATTCATACTAATGCAAAACCTATTATTCTATCAACTTCCTAAAGCTGTTAGAGCAATATTTAAAATTTTCCCTATTTTTGAGCCTTTGTCCCCCCATTATTTATGTTTTTTCTATAGATTTTGTACTCTAAGAGGTTGAGAGGTATGACCTGTATACACTAATTACTGATACTTACAAAATACAGCAGTAAATGTAAGCAAGGAATCATCAGGTTAAATAAAGGTCTAATGGTAGATAAACAGGAGGTAGTAAACTGATCAGTGAATAAAAATCTATAGGAAAATGATCAGCGATGCAAATCATACTTAGATTGAATAAAAGTGTCAACCTTTATTAATGTAGGATCACAGATAACTCATACCACAGAGACCATATTTGGGAATGATCACATATATCTCTTACCTTGCATTATAAAGGGACCTGAATATTCACCAACAATGGTTAACAAATACCTTCTCTTAAATATATTAAAGCTGAGATCATGACTGGGAAATCTTTATTTAATAAACAAGAATTATTCTCATTCATCTCGGAGATTACATGTATCTGCTAGTTGTAGTCTTTATGACCTTATTACAGATTTTATGCAAGTATTTCTTTTTATTCTGATTTTTGTATGCTCACATTATTTAAATTCTTATTTTTTCTTTTTACTGTAATGTTATTTTATTCTAATTATTATCTGTATTTTAAATTATCTATGTTGCTGTAGAAAATAAACTTTTATTTAATGAGGCCTAGGTTAAATTAATTGATCTGTGAATTGTGTAAGTTGTTCCACTGCCATTTTTGTCTAAGTAGACTGCGTTCAAGGTTTTCTTCATATAGCTGATAAGTGTAAGTCAGATTTTTAAGTTTAGTTTATATGACTACCTTAATTTTCTTCTTGTGTTATTTTATGCATCACTATTTTATTTATTTATTATTAATGATTCTAGGTTAAGGCAGAAAGTAAGCCCGTTGTTTCTTTTTGAGAGGTGCAGATTAATTTACTGGATTTGCAAACTGCGAGAGTGCATGACTAACTGAGTCAACATTAGTTTAGATCACTGTTAATACATCAGATGTTTCCCATCTCATGTGCCTCATTCTTGTTATATTCTTCAACCCAGTAACTCCTGAATCAGCTTATGTCGGCTGCTGTAAGCTGGGGAACTAGGTGAAATGGAGTCATTTACTGTTTTTTTTTTTCTTCTTGAGATTGATACAAGACTGGTTGATATATAGGTAACGTCTATGGCTGCAAATTTTTCTAACAAAAAAAAAAAAAAATTGATAAATAATGAAACACATGCTAATATTTGTTCAACCCCCGTTCACTATATGCTTATGGTAGTCTAATACAGGACATGGAAACCCGAATTGCTGTCTCTTCAGATGACACCAAGGCTGGGAATATAAAACACTAAAGGGAACGTGGTGAACTACTTTTAGAAAATAGAACTATGGTAGGTGGTTAAGGTATAACTAGGGTGTCAAAAGAACACATTTTAATCTTAACTTGAGAAAGTACTTTTTGATAGGTATTATGGTTGACAGATGGAATGTGTTAATGGGATAGTAGATTGTAGGTGTGTCATGTTGAAGCTTTTAAACCAGATTGGGATGCTCGGACAAATAAGATGGAAGAAGGATGTTACCGTTCACTATGATGTTTCACTGATTTAAAATTCATTGAAGTTTCAACTGGTAAAAAAAAATTAGGTCGAAGCCTCATCTTGCTGAAACCAGCAAGAAAATGCTTTTTTGCATAGAGACAAGCCCCCTGCATTCCCCTCACTCCATTGGGGACTTGACTGGACACAACCCCCTTACTTAAACTCTATAGGTGAACAAACACAAAGACTAAAGAAAAGTTCTACCAGTTTGTACCACTGCCAGCACACAAACAAAAATCACATAGCAGTGGGGAAAAAGGATCAATAAAAACTGGCAAATATAAACATGACCATTTTATACTCAGCTGAGTGTAAGGAAACTGGTGTAGTTGCATTATGATACTTACTTTGACAGGCTCATATTCTCCTTCTGTCAGATAGTTTATGTTTTATTATATTATTTTAATTAGTTTGATTATTGAAGAAGCAAGGTACACAGTGGCTTCCAAAATACAACAGAGTGTGGAACAAGATAATCAAGAGCAACAGGTATTTCGTAAACTCAACAGATTACAATAATAAGATAGAACTCCTGTGAACTTAAAGGGTAGAACAATGATAATTTTAAAAATGTAACCTCACTAAACTGACCAGAAGTAATTATATGATGCTAGTAGAGCCTTTGAGTGAAATAGAGCCTGAACCTCTGGTAAGTTCATAAGTTCATAGGTTCGTAGGAGATTACTAGGCTAATGGCTTAAGAGGCCTCACAAGCCTAGCCAATATAACTTGATTTTACCCGATATATGGCTCTAGAGGAAAGAGGATGGCATTGATTTGTGCTTATGCATGGAGTATCTTACAGATTGACCCTATCTCCTGTCCATAAGAGACATAGACACTACCGCAGGTATGAATTTGTGATTCCCCATCCATTGATCCAAATTGCATTTGAAGAGGGCCAGGAAAGGGCTCTACTTAATGTGAATAGGAAGCCTGTTACAAAGAAGGGGCAATCTCTGAGACACATATCTCCCTCTCTCCAGCATGTTTTGTTTGAGTTGCTGACTAAAGTTTATATCCCTAGATTGGGTAACCCTCATGCAGTTTGACTTGTGGATGTGTACCAGCTCCATCTGAGCTGGATTTGTGAGTGGCTTGTAGGTCAAGTATAGGTCACCCCTTAATAGTTGATAGGAGGCAGAGTAAAGAGATAGGGAATTTAGTCTATCCACATAGGGCATTTTATTTATTCTACATATTTTCTTTGTGAAGAAACACTGAGGTGATACAGATGCTGTAAGTGTCTAGTCACGTACAGGCCAGATTGTGCACTGTACTTGGTTATTAGTCTAATAAGGGCTGAGTATGAGACAATACTTTCCTTGGATCTGGATGCCATACCTTTACTTATAAGTTGTGCTACATAAAATGGCTTCCTCGCCACTCTAGACACATGGTGGTCAAAGTTCAGGCTACTAACTATCTGTTTACCTAGCTCTCTCACCTCTGAGTCTACTCTTAGGGGTATGCTGTTGATGTTGTAATTTGCAGGGGCATTTGACTTCCCAAAGGGTATGATAATGCATTTTTTGCATTTAGTTTTAGGGCATGGTTCTCATTTGTCTGGTCTAGACCCTCCTAAAGGATATCTACATCATTGAAGGATTCACTGATTACCCCCAGCTTACAGCCATCTGCAGACTTTGTCCTCCAGAGGCCTTCCACATTTGCCTTGACTTCAGGGAAGTATGTTCTGAATAGGAGTGGTCCCACTACTGAGCCATGTGGCACACCACTAGTAACTGGCCTCTTGCAGGATCTGGTTTCACCCAATTTAACCACATGTGTTCTGTCCGTGAACCAATTGGCTGTCCTTCTGGTGACAGTGGGATTTATGCCCAGTTTTGTGAGTTTTTTTATAATACCTAAGTGCATACTTGTGTAAAATGTCTTGGCCAGGTCGAGGTAGGCAGTATGTACTGTTTTAGACTTATCCATGGCCTTAGTGACTTTTTGAAAGAAATCCACCAGGTTCAGTAGATATGACCTGCCCTTGACAAAGCTGAATCGGGTCGGGTCTAGTGTTTGGAAGTCTCTTATGTCATTTATTAGGCCCATGATTATTCTTTCCATGGCTTCCATATAAGACCAGTCAAACTTATGGGTCTGCAATTTCCTGGATAAGTAGATAGTCCTGCTTTATGTAGAGGGAAGACTGTTGCTGTCCACCACTCTATCGGGACAAAGCCAGTCTAGAGGCTGTGGTTAAATAGAGATCCTAATGGGCCTGATAAGTCCTGATTTAAGCTCTTTAAGAGGCAAACTGGTATATTGTCAGACCCCATTTAAGCTGTGTTTATAGTTAAAGAGAGCGCAATGGCAACCTGTTCTTCAGTGATAATTGGCGATGGAGTGGTAGATGGTGGTTTTAGTGGAGAACTGGGGGTGATGGGGAGATGAAATTTCTTTTATGCATGAGTTATTGATGGAAGGTACTATAGGTCATGAGTATTTGAATGTTTTACTGTTGAACATCCTATTGTTCCTATTATGTATGGCCTTCCTAAGATTCACAAATCCTTAGTTGATCCACCAATGAAACCATTTTTTTCTGGCCGAGGATGGCCCACAGAACCTTTATCCATCTTTCTTAAAATTCTTTGCTAGAGAATGTTAATACCATATTGAAAGATAGTAGACATCTTCTTTCATAGGTTCATAGGTTGATAATAGGCTAGCTGCCCTAGGGCCTATACAAGCCAAGCCATAACAATTCCCTGGATATTTCCTCCCACAATATTTACTTCCCTGGACCCCTGTCTAGCAGAGCAACTGATGTGATCCATGGGGTGAATTTCCTATCTCCCATCCAATCATCAAGGTTCCTTTTGAAGAGGGCCAAGGAGGTGCTCTGCTTGACATGTATGGGCAGTCTATTCCAGAGTATGGGGAGACTCTGGGACAGGAACCTATCCCTCCAGCATGTGTTGTTCATTGTAATGACAAGGTTTAGATCCCTGGAGTGTGTGGCTCTGAGGGATTGGGATTTCTTTAAGTGGAGCATGTCCAACAGCTCAAGGTTTGACATGGCCTTGTATGTTAAGCAGAGATTGCCTCTGAGTAGATGATATGCCACAGAATATAGCTGGATTTTTTTAGATGGTCAGCATAGGGCATCTGCTTTAGGCCTGTGATTCTTTTAGTGAGGTATTTCTGTGACCTTTCCAGCTGTTGCAGATGGCTTGTGAGGTACATATCAAATGGGGCATTGTACTCTATAATGGGTCTAATGAGGTGTGAGTACAGTGGGACAATTACCTCCTTTTTTCTGGATGAAAAGCCCTTAGTGATGAGGTGTGTGACATAGAAGGATTTCCTGACTGTTGTGGCGATATGGTTATTGAAGGTGAGACCACTGTCCACCTGTGTCCACCTGTTTCAAAGTTATTTAACTGGTCAAAAGATAGTCAAGAAACTGATTTTGTTCTGGTTACTATGGACGTAAATTCCTTATTAACTCTGATTCCTAATGACCTAGGTATTGAGTATGTCAGACTTTTTCTATCAAAAAATTCACAGTATAATACAGATAAAATTAATTTAATATGTTCATTGTTAGAGATTATTTTAGGCAATAATGTATTTATGTTTAATGAGAAATTGTTCTACAGAAGGTTGAGGTTGCAATAGGAACCATGTGTGCAAGTAGCTATGCGAACATGATCCTAGCCTACTGGAAACCCCTTTACATATTTTATTTATTTATTTTATTTTATTTGCAGTTTTTTTACCAGGATAGTCCACTGGGCCACAAGGAACCCATTTTCAGTGGCGTCCTGGGGAGAAAAGCTCCAGTAATTACAAGTATAATGTTGTTGTTGTTGTGTCTTTCAACTTTTCCCGGTGAGGGGTCGCCACAGCGGAACTCTGGTCCGCTAATGATTGGTAGTTGATTTTTACGTGACGAGTTACCAGCCCTGATGCACAACCTTCAACGAAGGTACGCCCATTCATGCATGTCTCCATGCAGAAGACACTTTAGCTGAGAATCGAACCAGACAGCGTCTTACTGTGAGGCGACAACGCTACCGCAGCACCACCACTGCAGATATTTAGTAATTACAAGTATAATAAGTTTCAGAATTACATGATTACAGGATAACATTTCTTACAAATTTTACAAAACAGTTAATCAGACATTAGAAAGAGAATACATGGTAATAACAGTTACAATGAATTAGCCTGTGAAAAATTCCATTATATACAAATTAAGGTAGTTAAAAAAAAGAATGCAAATTCCTTCTGGAGATTATGGGCTAAAGGAGGTTATTAGTAGATATGATTAGGTAAAGAGAGAATTATAGTAGGATGTTATGTAGGAAGAGAACTATTGGTAGATATGTTAGGTAGTGAGAGAATTACAGCAGGATGTTATGTAGAATGAGAGCTATTAGTAGATATGATAGGTAGTGAGAGAATTACGGTAGGATGTTATGTAGGATGAGAGCAAGAGCAATCCCATTGTGAGATTAGGTGTGAGTGAAGTAAAGTTTTAAAGATAGAGAGACTGTTTAATGATGGTAATTTCTTTCAAAAATACATTCCCTATTATACTTGTTTTGTTGATGACATCTTTTTATTTGGACTGGATTCCTTAATATCCTGTTTGTTTTCATTGGTTATTTACATAATACTGCCTCCGTTTTGAAGTTTACTATGACTTATTCACGATAGTATACATTTTCTAGATGTATGCGTGACTAGAACTTCCGATGGCTTAAGCACTAGTTTGTATAAGAAACCATGTAAGAAGAATAATGTTTTACATCATAATAGCATGCATCAGCAATATGTAAATAGAAATGTTCTTAAGGGGCAGGTTTATAGATCGGCAATAATGATGATGCTACTTTACAAGGCTTTGGAGATCTGAAATGTACTTCCTGTATAGGAGATTCAAGGAGAAAGAGATTGATAGTGCTTGAGACAAGGTCTTGAGTTGCAGAAAGGATTTTGCTGTACTCTATTTTTCTGCAAACACTAGCACTAGTATCCCTAACTCTAATATGTCTAATGACATTAGGATGAATGTTACATATTCTAATGATGTGCATCTAGTATGCAGAATTATTAAAAAGAACTGGTCCATTCTAATGACAGATAATAGATATAAAATGCTTCTCACCACGCTTTTGTTTTAAGAACAGATGTTCTTTAAAAAGAAGACTTTTTATAAATCATATAATAGGAATGCACATAGATCAGAAAGGTTTGGAATTTGTGCGTGTAGATCTTGTAATATGTGTAGATATGTTAAAAGTAATCCAGCTTTTATACATCCATCTACGAAGCATGTGTATAATTTTAATTTTTATGTGGATTGTGCAAGAGTAACAATCTAGTTTATTTAGCCATTGCAACTATGTGGAATTTTTTATGTAGGTAAAGCTAATCGTGCACTTAGGAATCATATTCAAGAGCACATCTATGATAGGAAGGGAGATATAAGGAATGCTCTTTTTAAACATATTCAAGCAACTAGTAGTGAGCATACTTTTGAGTTCTTAGTTTTACAATTGTATGAAGTTAATTGTAGGGGTGGTGATATAAAGACATGTACAGAATGCCTTGAACTTAAATTGATCTTAGAATTACAGACAGACAAGGGTTTAGACCTCATTGAGATTGTCCCTTTAAAGCCAGTTTTTCATGTGCTTTGCTTTAGCCCACTAAT
The DNA here is from genome assembly GCF_019279795.1 of Protopterus annectens. NCBI lineage: Eukaryota > Metazoa > Chordata > Ceratodontiformes > Protopteridae > Protopterus > Protopterus annectens. Next base: position 1,348,194,945 of record NC_056733.1, on the reverse strand, counting down.
TTTTGTAATCTTGTATTTAAATGGTTTTGTGTTTTGCTGCAACATATGGTCTGATGAAGCACCTAAGTTTTGATGTGAAAGCGCTTACCTTGTGTTTCTTGTTTTTATCTGTGTAATAAATTAACTGATTTTATTGCCATGTTAGCTGTTTTTTCTCTTTTGTACTGAGATAAAATTTGAGCTAAATTTGTTGGCCAGCAGATTTGCTATCAGTATAGGTGATGCCATCTACAACTAATTCTGCACATTGTTGGGTATTGTACTTAAGATTGAGGATATAACTGAAAACTGTGTTATGGTTGTCCTTAGCTTTGGAGGCTATTTTTACCTAAAAGTCTGCTTTCAGAGACTTGTCCAGTACCCTGATTTGCTTGTTTAAACTAATGGGTGACTTACTTTTTTGTTGTACACATTCCCTCTTACTTCTCAACAAGATTTTCTTTCTTTTGTTGTACAACCTATTAATACTAGGGTTCCACCAGGGTGTCTTGTTTGTGCAGTTTGACCTGTTTATTTTCAGTCTGGTACTACCGTATTCATGCAGTTGTTTATATGGTCATACAGGACGTTTGTGTATGCCTCTGCATAGGTTTCTTTGTTTTCTGGATTTGGGGGTGCTTGGAAACTAGCTATGCCATCCTTTGATAGGGAGGTACTTCACCTTAGAGAAGTTCTTAAAGTTTTGAGGTTAGTTGTGGGGGAGCTAGTTTTACCTTTATTTCAAGGGAGACCGCTTTGTGATCTGATGTTACTAATGAGTACATAACACTTGGGGGGGGGGGTGCAGCACTTTCCTATATTTGTGAGTACCAGATCTAGGATATTTTTCCCCTAGTGGGAATGTAGACTTGCTGCTCTAAGGCATTTGAATTTACAAAGTCCAGAAATCTTTAGGGCTGCATGTCAATGTTCATTTATGTCTCCCAGTTAATGGAGGGGTAATTAAAATCACCCATAAGTATGGTATTAGGCTGGATGGTGAGTGATTCTAGTAAATTCAGGTATGATGTTTGGGTTTCCAGGTCCGGAGTGGGGGACCTGTAGCTAGCAAGAATAAGGTAATGGATTTTTTCCATTGTTACTTAGACATGGAGTAGCTCAAGCATGTCATATTGTATGATCAGCCTTGAGAAGTGCTTATCCTTTATGTAGATAGATACACCTCCACCTTTTGCTCTTTCCTGTTCTGTGGGTGGTTGGAATGTATGAAAGGCATTATAGCCATGCACTGCCAGAGTGCTTTCCATGGTTTTGAACCAAGTTTCAGTAACTGCACAGACGTCAGCATTCTCCAGGGTCAGGAAAGCTTACGAGGGGGTGCGGTTTCCTTTTGAGGCTCTTAGCATTGTGCAGTAGCACCTTTAGCTTGTCCTGAGTAGCTTTTGTTATGTTGGCAGATTTGTCTGTTTGGCAATGCCTTAAAAAGGCATTATGCAGATGCATAACGTTTTGGCCAATATCTGAAAGCCTAGAGGTGACAGGTGAAGACTATCCATGGCAAAGCAGCATGGCCTATCAACCATGTCCTTCCAGGCTGACAAGTATTGGATCCCTTTGGAATGATACCAGTAGCTAAACCACTTGTTAAAGTTGATAATTTTCTGTTGGAATTGAGGCATCATCCTTGGAGATGGTAGTATATTGCTCAATGCTAGGCTCATACCTGCCTGAGACACGTATTCTGAGAGCTCAATAATGTCTCTAGATTTGATGGTTATCATCACCATCAGCCTAATTAGCCTGATCTGCAAGACCATGGAATGCATTATCATGGACCTCATAAATAAGGACATTGAGAACCTCCAAACACCTGAACCCACACAGTTTGGTTTTGTCAAAGGGAGATCATGCCTGTTAAACTTGGTCAATTTCTTAGAAACAGTCACCAAAGCCATGGACAAAATGAAGACGGTGCACACTGCCTACCATGACCTAGCCAAAGCCTTTGACACTATTCTGCAGTCAGGCATAATAGATAAACTCTCCCAGCTAGACATCAACCTGTATTTTACCAGATGGATAGCTGACTGGCACACTAATAGAACCCCACTCAGTCAAAGTAGGGGAAGCCACCTCTAGTAGTAGACCCGTAACAAGCGGTGTACCCCAAGGATCGGTCTTGGGATCTCTACTGTTTGGGATATACTTTTCTGAGGTGAAAACCAAAACCAGTGGTCTGTGGCTGACCAAGTTTGCAGATGACTGCAAGCTGGGTGCTGTCTTAAATTCCCCTAGTGATGTGAACATCCTCCAAGAGGACCTTACCCAAACTAATGACTGGTGCCAGAAGCATGGCTTCAAACTGAATGCCAAGAAATGCATCATTATCCCCTTTGGAGAAATGTCATCCCCACTAATTTTCACATTAATAACAATGTACTAAGCATACAATCAGTCGTGAGGGACTGGGGCACCCAGGTTGATAGCAACCTGACTTTTGACCACATTGCATCCATTGTAAGGAAGTCTTTCTACATGGCCCACCTCATGAATAAGGGTATTTCATCCATGAACAAGGAGATCATAACATCCCTGTACTTCTCCCTTATCAGACCCATTATCGAGTACAGTGCCCCCTTCAGCATGTACCTTGCTAAACACATGCAGCAGATGGACAGACCACAGAGGTTCCTGACCAGGAAAATCCAGGGTCTCAAACACCTATCCTGTACAGATAGGCTAAAAGCCATGTCCCTCTACTCAGTCTCATACAGGCTGCTCAGAGTTGACCTGTGTCTGGCATACAAGGCTATTTCAGACCCAGCCTTGATGGAGTTGCTGCATATCCATAAGACAAACTCCACTCACGCAACCCACACACAAGGCCTTAATCTGGTCTGTGACATTCATAGAACTTGTTGGAGGGATAGATTTGTGTCCCAAAGACTCCCTCATCTGTGGAATAGACTCCCTCTCCATGTCAAGCAGAGTACCTCTCTAACCTTCTTTAAAAGGAACCCGGACGACTGGATGGGAAACAGAAAATATAACCTTGGTATCCCACCTGTGTCCCTGCTGGACAGGGGAAACAGATGCTGACTTTGAGGGAACATGGGTGAAATTCTTGGATAGGCTTATAAGAGCCTTCAGGCCAATAGCCTAGTATCATCCTATGATCCTAAGAGAGACAAGTACTACTTGAATTTTTAAGTTTGATATGGCTAATGTGGAATTATGTGAAACATCAGTCCTGTTACATGTGAATACTGCAACCTTTGCTGAACAAAAAAGAAGTAATGAAATATAAAGCCAAGTCCCTAAATTATACTTGGGATTCCAGAAATCGACTGTAACCTTACACCTAAACATTTTAGAGACAGGAATGAAGAATTCTTGAAGGAACAGCATAACCATCTACTATGGCTATTATATTAAAACGTACATATTTTTTCCATTCATATTCTGCTGACTTTTCTGCTAAATACTTCAGATACTTCATCCATGTTGCCAACAATCCACCATTATAAAATTGCTTTTACATTCTGTAAATGAAATGGGGGAGGTTGGAATTCATTGAGAATGGTCACTCATAGTCCTAAATCTGTGGGTAGTGCCAGCCATGTTAGAAAAAGTGACGTGGAATTTTCCAATTTTGCATAGTCTTTCAGAAACTGAGTGCCATAAAATGTAAGGATGTTTGTTCTCTGACCTGAAGCCTACTTATTATATCTCTCAACTGCTCTATATATGTAGAGAGATACATAGGTGAATATTAGGCTAACTGCCCAGGAGGGCCATTTTAAGCCTAGCTAATAATCCAAGATCAGAATCAAACTATGCACATTGTGTTTATGAGATAAAGACCTTAACCAGTATGCGAAACCCACCACCTCTGATTTAGACATGGTGCTATGATTTTTGGCCTCAGATTTAGCCTTGCCCTTTCTACATTTACCAATATTCATCATAAAGACAGACCTGTTTATAGGTACATATCTTAAAAAATAAATAAATAAACTGAACATAAACAAAGATTCTGTATCGCTAACTTTATAGGATCTAGAATATAACCGTCTTCTATTATAAAATGTAAGAAAGTGATTCTATTTCGCACTCATTGCACAACTTTTAATGACCAGTACTGTGGCTTTCAGTACTCTGTAGTTAAGAGGTTTGCTCTTTAGTCATTCTACAGCAAGCCACATGTTCCTCAACTTAGCCAGTAGATATTATTGCCTGACAGATGCAGTGTGTGACTGAGAAAAAGGTTACTTTCATCACATCCGATGAACTATTTGAGTATACACAAATGCCGTCTGCGTTATACACTGGGCCATGAAACTTCCATAGGTAGACTCAAAGGTGTATAAGGGTTTTCATTTCTAAAACTGTATTATTATATTTATATGATATTGTGGTATATTCAGTAACATTTGAGAAGCACTTGAAACGTTTAGATAGTATCTTGTTAAACCTGACCAGTAGATAGCTGATCCAAAATTACTTCAGATTCAGACAGACAAGGGTACTGCAAACTCCTCAATCTTGCAATCTTAAATTGCAATTGCAATCTGCAGTCCACTTGTGACTATAAGATAAGTTTTAATCTTCATGGGACTTGAGTGATCGTGAAAGACATTTACGAGTAGTTTTGGTAAGACAGCACAGCCATAATACAGATCATTATGATACATAAAAACAAGTGTATTAAAATATGCAATGCAATAAAGTGAGGAGTGACACACAGCCCCTAAAATATTTAACCACTTAAAGTAATTGCTTGACTACCATCTCTGAGTGTTCAAATCTTTTCAAGTTATATGTAGATGGTAATAAGTGGGATTTTGGAACAGTCTTGCTACAACAAGAAAAAAGAAATGAAAACATTTTATATTCCAAAAAGTTAATTATGTCTGCAGTAAAATCATCAACCATGTAGCACTTTCAAGACAGAATTCTAGGTGTGGTCTAGTTTATGACCAAAGGAAATTAGGCAGCATTTAGCAATAACCAGATTTCAAGTCTTTACAGATCACTGCCCATAAGTAAACTTAAATAAAACTCATTTGCATGCTATACAGTAATGCTGGACATTAAGGCTACATAAGTTAGGTAACAAGCTTGAAGAAAGGAGAATTTGATACACCTTGCCTGCCTGCCCATTGCATATTTGTTGCCTTCAGCCTAAGGCAGCTACCTTCATTAATATCACCTTTGCCATCTAAGACTCTTAAGCTGATTTAAGTCTCTCAATTGTCTTTTCTTCAGCTACCTGTCTTTTATTGTTACTTCTTGTCAGATGTACTTTGTGTAAAAAAGTATATGTTCTTATCCAGGTTCAACTATGCTCCATTGCTCTACTGAACATAGTCCCTGCTTCCTGGCCTGTATTTCTTATGCAATGCATTACTTCACATTTCCCACTTAGTGTTCTGTACCTCCATGCCACATTCTCTCACCTCTACTTTTTCAAGTGGAAATTGTTGAGATTTCTTAATCTGTCCTTATATCCCATACCTACAGTCTCCCACCCCCTTGATTCTAATCCGTATCCTTTGGATCACCTGTACCATCATGACTTCCTTATTTTAAGGTCTTCAGAACTGCTCAACGTTCTCAAACCATGTCTTTACCAGTGCCTGATAAAGGGGCATTACTACCACCTTTGTTTCACTACTTGCCCTTTCACATTGTGGTGAGTAGTATACGTTTTCCATAATAAGGATCCTCAAGTCTTTCTTGAGTTCTGCCTTTCTAAGCTTGACTCCTCCAGCTATGGTTGTCGTTTTCCTGGTGTAATTTCATGTACTAGATGCCTAGAAATGGTTGGTGAGAAGCTGTCACCTCTCAGGCCATTCTTCAAGTCTCCTGGGGTCTCCTTTTCATGTTTGCTGCTCCATCTGCCACCACACTCCCAGTTATCTACATGCAGTGGGATCCAGTTATCCATACCATGAGTGAAGGCTAGACAAATGCACTGGATAGAGCTAGGCCGGGGGGGGGGGGGTGACTATCATTGGATCCAAGAGACATTCCTATGGAGCAATACTTGTCACTATATTACCCACTGATAATTACATTTTGATCCCTGTTGTCTAACCGTTCTTCATCCATCTCCACCATCTTGTATGCATTCCTATCCTCTTCATCTTTTCAGAGTCCCACTATATGAGACTGAGTCAAACGTTTTGCCAAAATCCAAACAGAACATATCCATAGCCTTACACCTCCCCACTTCCTCCGTATTACAGTCTCAGAACTGTCAGGTTAGCTTGCCAGAATGTTCCTGCTGTAAATCCATACTGGAACTTACTATTTAGCCCGCTTTCCTGCTCGAACCTTGTAAACCTTGCACTCAGCACCATCTCCATTATTTTGCCTAATAATGAGAGCAGACTCACTGTCTTGGTGTCTCTTTGGCTATGTATTGTTCTCTCCTTATAGACCAGTAACACAGCCACTTCCTTCCAATCCTTGAGTGTCATCCATCTTTAAGAGTTATGCTGAAAGGTTATCAGAGGTTTGTCCTTCTTCATCTCTTTCATAGCTTTTCCACCTGTTCTGTTGTTATCCTCCCTTTTCTTCCTTGTTCATCCAGGCCTTTTATTTTTTATTCTTTTTTTTTACCTTTTGTATATATCCTTACCACTCTCCTGACCCACAGAATCATTCTTCTTTTTGTCTTGGACACTAGTTTTAAGTTTTTTCCATGCCTCTACAAAATATCTCATTTTATACTATCCCATAGTTCCATCATACTCTCGATATCCTGCTACTGAACAAGATCCCTCATTATAAATCCTCTTTCTTAAAATAGCCTTTTATCCATGTCCTGTATCCAGTTCCTCAGTGGCCATTTTGTTATCTTTTCCATGCTGGTAATGTTGGTGCCAAACTGAAGAAGGCTGCATATGCAAAATAGCAAAATTTGGGTCTAAAGTGCTACATTCAGAGCATAATTTACCATCAATGTGAAATGAAACAATTTTGTCTTATTGTTTCTTACCAGTCAGATAATTAATCTCACTCCAAAATTTGCTTGAGTTATTAAGGGAAATAATTGCCCTTGTTTTACCAATTCCAAAAAGGAACACTACCCTTAACTACATGTGAATCTAAGAGTATGTATTAGCCATTAGAGTTCTGACATTTATATCCCTAATTTTTCCTAAAAAGAATGAAATCAAAGATTCTCCTACTCCCTGCCCTGGTCCAGCTGATATTTTTTTGCTCAAACCCTTTCCGGATAAATACCTGAGATATATTGCTCTGTCTCTATCTGTCCTGGATACAAAGGTACTGCAGTCTTCTTCTGGCAGGCTGACGTTCTCCATCATAACCATCCTGTCTTCCTATCTTTAGCCCTTTTTCTGATCATTGGCCCCAAGTACTTGCATTTAGTGCCCTATAGAAGCTAATGATGCTCCAATTTTCTCCGTTTGCTCCAACCATATTTCTATAGAGGAAGCTTGTGTTCCTTGCTGTCCTTCTCTACCTCCTGCATTCCTCCCTTTTCCTTTCTACTTTCTGATTTCCATTTCTCTTCTTCTTCTTTTTACGCCTCTCATCAGTCCTTCCTTTTCATATACTGCCCTCCTTTCTCCATCCATGCTTACTCTTGTCTTTCCTGAAGTTATGCAGCCCTAGCGTCATCATAGTATTTTCCTTCCCATCACTGCTCTAGTCTTCCGTCATTCCAACCATATCTACCTTTTTCTCTGCTGTAAGGTTTCACAGCTGGGCCACCTTTTCTCATCTCACTTTGCTTTGCTGCCCGTCTCCCTGACTACCCCTGGAATCTTGGCCCATTGCCTTCCTACCTCCCTTCTCATGGTGCTATTCATTCTTTTCTCTGATTCCTTCTATTCTTTCTCTCTTTCTCGATCCTCTGCTCCCTTGTACCTGCTGCTAGATCTATGGGGCTGTCCTGGCCCCCACTGTTTCCTGGGCCATTTAAAGTCCTTTTGACCTGGCTTCTTCTCCTCTTATTATGTGGATATTTAGAACTTTTCTCCTCTTTTGTCTGTTGCTGGGCTTTCAAAAAGCCACCTGCTTGCCTCTTTTGAGTCGTGAATGCTAACACAGACTTCTGAGGATTTCACAGTACCATCAGTGCTGTGCATGGCATAATGGGCTGCAAAACAAACATTGGATATGATTAATTAATATTAAGATTTAGTTAAAGATGAAATACATTTAACAGCATCATGAAGAAGATCGGAAGATGGGAAGTAGGCCAGGGTATTCAAGTTGAGATTAACAGAATCATAGGAAAAAGTTTTGATTTATTAACTCTTCAGTTCTTGACCTCTTTCTTATGCTGCTGTATGGCTTTTATTAGAAATGTGATAACCACACTGTCCAGATTTTCACAGAATGCCCAGATTTTAACTCATAAATGTATGGTTTTGTAGCAAATCATTGAGGCCTGAGGTCACTAAATAATGACAGTCATTTGAGTTTCAGTCCTTCAAAAAGTGCACACTAATGTAAAATGTATTACTCTATCAACTTTCTAAGTTTGTAAGAGCAACATTTAATATATGTCCCTGACTGTGGGCACATCTCCACCATTACTTTTGGGTTTGTTCAGATTTCTTCCTTTAAAAGGTTGGCTGTGTGCTTACAGAATAAGCCAAACAGGAATGTCTGCACACACATGTTTTATTGGAATACAGCTAGAAGTTTAATTTTAGCAGTCATGTCATATCATAAGTAACCATCAAAGTTCATTTTGTCAAGGCTATAAAATGAAAAATACACACCGAATGTTGCATTCTTGAAGAAAATAACTGCAGTAAAAGTGTAATCTATAAAATGGGAGCATTATTGAAGATACATTATACTTTATTAACACAGGGATCATCAGTATTTTGCAGAGCTGTATTTTCCAACCAGTGCACAGATGTAACCTGACCAAAATTAATGAATTTAATCCTGAAACCAAGCAGAGCAATATATTGTTTTGAGTCAGATTTCAGTTTATTTGTTGACTAGGGTAGGTTGGGAGGATGGTATAATGGTTAAGGTATTTACCTTACAGACACAAGGTGCTGTGTGTGATTCCTATATGGGGTAACTGGCTAGGTTTAAAATGGCCCACAATGGCAGGTAGCTTAGTCCTAATCTATGATCCTATGTGAACCAGAAGGCAGTTACAATAGTACAAAACATATAATAGCCTTTATTTGTTTATCTAGCACTAGTGTGGCTTCAGTACTTCTGCTGACTAGGGTACAGATCATATGCAGTGGGCAAAAAACTCACCATCTTCCTATTAATAGTTTCAGATGGCAGAGTTTTAGTTTGCTGATTTGACAAAAGTTGCTCACTTCTATACCCCAGGCAAGCAATTTGTGAATGCAATGCTCCAAATTTGTAGCTGCACCACGCATTTCTGTAATGCAAGTGTTTCATGTTAAGTAAAATTTACTCTGCAAATGTGGATCAGTGGATTGTTAATACTTTCCTATAGGTGTGAAAAGTAATAATACCCAGTAGACTCACAAAATCAGCCAGTAACAATGAGATGCAGTAGGAACACATATGGAAATTTTGTAATAATTTGTAACCATCACTGTGGTATAACTGAGTCCTAATCAAGAGAAATAAATGCACTCATGGATATAAATACACAAGAGAGAGGATTACTTTCTGCTTTGCACCCATATAATGTAGCTTTATGTTCATATATCTCCTGCTGAGATCAAAGTCCATTTTTCAGGGGAGATGCTAAGATTACACCTGCAGAACAATAAGGGTGTTCATACAGTTCAATGGAATGGATACCAACAATACAATGAAAAACATTATCAAGAATACATAAAAAGCTATGTCCATTACAGGGTATCTATCACAGTTTGTACCTCCCAAGAAGCATCACAGTTCATTGATTGTATGAATCTGTTGTAATTAAACACTTATCTGCTAGTATCAATGGCACCCATTTCTGACTCACAGCAGCCAGAGGCTCAACTTACATTTTAATAATAAATGTTTCTTGTGTTTCTGAAAAGCCCTGTCTGTTTTGTCATCCACAATGCACAGTATAAATGCTTCACATACCTAAAATAAACTGTAGGCCTTGTAGTTATTTCTCCATAATAAGAAAAAGTGGCCTGCATTCAAAATTATGATTTCTATTAGTATTACATATTAGATAAACTTATTACCAGTAAGAGGAAATAATATACTCATTATTTAATTGCAGAATGTCCACATCAGAATGTGTATATGTTTTCTCATTACTGATGTGCATGCAGTTAATGCACAGTTTTCTACCAGTCCTCCAACAAACATGGGCCTGGACCACTAGGAATCCCACTGCCAAACATAAGAAATAGTGTGTGTGCGTGTGTGTTTTCTCATTTTCCATGTTTAATCAACCACATTTATATAATAAGTTATAGTGTCATTAATATACTCTTCCAAATACTGATCTTAATCACAGTTAACAGATTACATTTCTTTTCACCGAACCTCTTCCTCTACTTCCCCCTTTCTCTCTCACTCTCTCTCTCTCTCTCTCTCTCTATATATATATATATATATATATATATATGGGTCTATATTAGTTTGCCGAAGTGCAGTTTCAGCAAACACCGAATCAGCGACCGCACTTTGCGAAAATTGTTTCAGCAATTCACTGAATTTACCAAGGGCAAGTAAATACTTGCCCTGCAGCACAACAGACTGACATCAAACTAAATTGAACCCACCCAAGTGGGGGGCTTCGCAACCCCCACACCCCCCCAGCTATATATACCAACTCAGAAATCGCACTACTGTGGAGAAAAGGAGAAAGTTGAATAGATCACCAACTACCTCTTTGCCCTTGGTAAATTCAGCAAATTGTTGAAATGATTTTCTTGAAGTGCAGTTGCTGATTCAGTGTTCACTAAAATCGCACTTCGGTGAACTAATATAGACGCATATATATATATATATATATATATATATATATATATATATATATATACACACACATATATACGTGATACAAATCTATTTATATTATTATTATCTGTCAAAATGACTATGGCTTCTTCCGGATTCTGACTCTTTAAAATTCTGATCCAATTAACTCTTCTAAGCTAAATTTTTAGCTTGGAAGCGTTTTGTTTGTATCTGGACCTGAAAGAAATAAAACTGAAAATGTTTTGCGATTTTAGTACTGAAAGATGGAAGACACTGCTAGAAGGCACTATGTATGAAAACCTTGCAGACCATGTCATGCTTACAGTATCAGAATTATGATGAGATACTAAATTATAATAATATTGTTCTTTCATATGTGTGTGTGTGTATGTGTGTGTGTGTGTGTGTGTGTGTGTGTGTGTGTGTGTGTGTGTGTGTGTGTGTGTGTGTGTGTGTGTGTGTGTGTGCACGCGTGCAAGTGTGTGAGTGTGTGTGCATGGGTGTATGTGTGTATCCTATTAGTTGACATTCCATCAAAAATATACTCCTGACTTTTATGCACTGCTTATGGGATAGCTGCTGACCGTCCATGAGCCTGTATAGGACTAAGTGGGTAATGGCAATGAATCAATAATATTTTTGTCATTTCCATGACAGTACCCTGTCCTGTTAACAACTTTGGAAACAAAATATGCCCTCTTAATGTAATATCTCAACTCATAAGAAATGCAAATTAAAACATTTGTCAGTGATTGCTAACTGTCACTAAATTCACACTGATAATTGAAATGAACTATTCTACTCTTTGTGATGAAATGAAAAGCTTCTCATAATTCTCTTACTGTTCAGGACAAGAAATCGTGGCCTTATTGTACATATATAAAACATCTCATTTTAAAGCCCACATAGAATTTACAGATTGTTTGCAGCTTTGTGGTGCTGCCAAATTATTTACAAACAGAGCTTCTCATTTCATCATTTTTCCTCTCTGACTATTACGTTGACCCTTTCTAAAGAACAGGACATATCATCATAGGTCTGATTAGTGAATCCTTACTGACTGACTCCCACTGACTCAAGGCACCTCTTGTCACATGTTGTTCTTCTTTCGGCTTTTCCCGGTTAGAGGTCGCCACAGCGGAACTCCGGTCCACTAATGATTGGCAGTAGATTTTTATGGTGCCAAGGTGCCAGCCCAATGCCCAACCTTCAACGAAGGCACGCCCATTCATGCATGTCTTTCAAATGCCACTCAACCGCAGTCCTAAGGCAATATAGCAATTGTCTCATGTTCTCAGACAGACAGTTAATCATTAAAATAAATAACACTGTACACAAGTAATGTAAATGCACAACTTCCTTGGAGGCAAAAATCTTGCATACATATGAGGTTGCCAGGAATACCCACACTACATCCCTCATGCATACTGTTCACCACACACACACACATACACACACACACACACACACACACACACACACACACACACACACACACACACACACGCAGATTGTCTGATGATGAAGCACTTAAAATAAACTTTCCGAAATTTTAAAGACCTCCAAAGTCACCTAATGTCACCTAATGTCAGCACTGGTTCTCAGCAATCACTAAAACACACACCAAAATCAACACCAAACATCTCACATAAGCCTGCACCTAATGGTCCACCAAGTGCAAAGCCCTTAAAGTAAACATATACTTTACCTAAAAAAGGCTCTTATTATTGGGGATGCCATTGTGTGACACACAGATACCCCATGCACCAAGTTAGACATATTGCTGGTAATTCAGAATGTCAATAACTAAGCATCACCTTTATGTATTGTAACTGAATACAGTACAGTTGTGTAAGTAAACTAACCATAACAGTAGATGCTCAAAAGATCACTGATGCAGTAGTCTTAGCTATATGGGTTGCATCCTGCAAAAAGATATAACAGAAGTGCCCTCCCAAAGCTTCCGGGAACTTTCCACATACTCACCCTTCAGAGCTTTCATGCCAACAGAGAGAAGGAGACTGAACCCTGAAAGAACATTGCTAGAAATAACAAAAGAATACATTTTCATACCCTGACATAAACAAGACACCAAAAAACAAGGGGATGGAGGGAGAGAGTAGTAACTGCAGCAATGATTATTCAAAAATGTACTGCTATGGTAAGTTCACATACACAGCTGTACTGTGTTCATCATATTGATCACTGCTGCAGTAGCCTTGCTATAGGGTAGACTACCCTAACTTACTACATTTTGGAGATGGAAAGAGTAAAGTCCAGGAGCTTCTGGAGAATGGTTCTAGCAAAATTTGATCTAGATCTAGAGAAGGAATCAAGCTTATAGTACAAGTATGTACAGAGGACCAGGTCGCAGCCTCTAGAATGCTTCTAGAATAAAACCCTTCCCAAAAACTCACAGATGAAGCCAAGTCTTAGGTAGAGTGAGCCTGTATCTTGCCTGGCTGGAATAGTTTTTGTTGTGGTGAACATAACATAATAGCCTTAGAGAACCATTTGAAAATAGTCTGTTTTGACACAGGTTGCCCTTTTTTCTTCTCACCTTCACAAGAAATGAACAATTGATCCAAAAATGTGAAAGATCTAGTTCTGTCATTCAAAGTATTTAGTATCCTTTTTCCTTTGGTTTTAGGTTCAGGAAAGAAAAGGAGAGATGAATTGTTTACTACTTCAGGCATAAAAGAAGGATTGGTTCTCAAAGAAATCCTGTCTCTGTGGAAAATGAGAATAGAAATGAGATAGGGTTGACTCACCCTAAGAGCTTGCAACCAGTCCCTTCTTGCAGAGGTTAAAGCAATCAAAAAATGTTTTCCATGTTAACAACCTCAAGTTAGCCAGGTTAATTGGTTCAAATGGAGCAAGTGTTAGCATCTCTAAAACAAAATTAAGACCCAAGTAGGTACCCCAGGTTTTCTCGAAGGCGGCTTATACAAAACTCCTGTCAATAACATTTTGATGTGAGACTACATTGAAAAAGAAGGAACCTTGGGCAGACATGTTGAAATTTCTGCAAATGAACCTTGGTGGAGAAGTAAGAAAGGCCATAGGATAGTAATTGACACACACATTGTAACATCAGAGAATGCCTAGCTATGAATGGGTGATAATTATGTTGTTGACAACAACTAGAAATCATTGCCATTTACTGTAATATGACTTTCTAGGAGCAGGCTTTTTTGCCTCCATTAGTGCCTGCTGCATGTCCTCAGTGAACAGCTGCCTAACAGTAATTAAGACACTATCATCCAGACAGTCAACTAAAGTCGATTGGGGCCGGGGTGTATCTAACAGCCCGTTCTTGTGTGAGTAGATTTGGTCAGTGAGTAAGATTGTGTAATTGCCCCTGGACATTTCCAAAAAACATGACATCCATGGTTTCCTGGGCCAGAAGGGAGACATAATGAAGATCTTGGGGGATTCCTTATGAATCTTCATAAGTACCCTGGATATCAGTGGAAAGGATGGAAAAGCATACAGGAGGATTTGTGTCCAAGAAAAAGAAAATGCGTCTGTCTTCCAGGCCTTCTTGCATGGAGTTCTGGAGCAAAATCTTGCCAGCTGATTGTTCAGAGAGGAGATAAATAGGTCTAATTGAGGAAACCCCACAGATGGAGCAAGTCTTGGAAGACCCCCTGATCAAGTCTGCCCTTGTCCTGCTTGGCTTATCTGCCAAACAGTTTTTCTCAGACAAAATGTAGAATGACTACAGTGTTGGATTGTGCTGTGAAGCTATTTCCTAAGCTAACATGGCTAGTCTGCAAACAGGGGTATGACTTAGAATCCTCTTGCTTGTTAATGTACCACATGAATTTGGTATTGTCTGTAACAACTTGAAGAGGTTCCGGAGACCAAAGATGATTCAGAGAGTTCAGTGCCTTGATTAGGGCAAGCTTCTCTTTTATACTTATGTGCTTGCTTTTGTCCTTGGTGTCCCACACACATGCACTTTTATTGCTACTGAAACTGCTTCCCAAGCAAAATTTGAGGTATCTGTGGTGACTGACTGCTTTGGAACAGGGATGGAGAAGGAGAGACATGGATTTAAGGATATTTCCTGTCTCCACCAAGTGATTTCTGTTCTAAAAAACAGTGCTGTGATTTGAAAAGACAAAAGGATGTTGGTGCTGGGACCAAAGAAGAGACATCAGATACCAAGTTAACTTATCTTTCTCATGTGGAGTCTTTCCAAGGGTATCACAAGAATCAAGGATGCCATGAGACCCAAAATCCTGAGTTATTCCCTCACAATGACTGACATCTGAGTGGAAAACCTTAGAAACACATCCAGATATAGATCTACTTTTTCCTGTATAAATATGAATAAATAATAAATTATAAATAAAGCTATTTGAACTGAGGTATCTAGCTGGCACTGCAGGAACACAGTCCTATGTGAAGGAGTTACAAAAGACTTTTGAATGTTGTCTTGGAATCCCAGCTTGTGTAAGACATCTCACACGTTTAAAAAGACTGTAAAGATAAGCAGGTTATGTAAATATGAAAAATTGTGGATGCACGCTAGCCTGCAATGAGCTATAACTGTAACTAGACACTTTGTGAACAGTCTTGGTGCAGTGGATAGTCCAAAGGGTAAGGCAGAGAACTGATAATGCGATCCATGAGAAATGTCTTGATGAATAGGGCTGTGATGATAAGCATCTTTTAAATCTAAAGTTACCAGGAAGAAGTAAGAGGTTGTGAACTGACATCATTTTGAAGATGGGCACTATCACAAACAGGTTTAGGGAAGAAGGATCCAGAACTGGTCTCCAAGTATTTTCTTTCTTTGTTTGGCACTAAGAACAACCTTAAAGGAAGAAGGATTAGGTTCCATCACACCCTGGGACAGCATGCGATAAAAGGATAGGTGGAAATAAGAGTCTGGTCTAGTGGATGACAGATTATCCCCTCGAAATTTCCTTCCTCTGCCATTTGTAACATTGACAAATAATCTTCAGAACCCATTTGTTTGAAACTATCTGTTGCTGAAGGAAAACAAAGTGGTGATTCAGACTTTCTGGAAGGGAAATAGGGCTGCTGGGGGGGGGGGGTTACTTAAACTGTAATTTTGTCTTGTTGGAATGTCCTTGGTTTTTGGAGGTCCCAGAATTCTTTTTGTTATCCCTTTGTCAATTCTTCTTAATTGCCTGTTTACCTGCCTTTATTGAGACTGCTTATTTTGTTTTTGCTTTTGAAAAAGGAGGGCTGAAAACTCTTAGAGATTCCTTATATCAACTTACCCCGTTCATCACATTTTTTGATCAACTCTGCAACAGTGGGGCCAAAAACTATATCTCAATCCAAAGTAATTAAAATCTTATTTTTAACATCATCTGGGAAGTTCTGTGAACACAGACAGGCAAAGCTCCTCAAAATAGTAGCTATTGCCACAGGAGTGGAAGAAGTATCAACTGACTCATATACACACACTGCAAAGAATGAGTAGTGACTTTTACAACACAAGTTACTAAATTATTTAAAGCAGATATTTCCTCACAAAAAGAAACCACAGACAAAACATTGCATTCCTCATGCTTTCACAATTACTCAGAGCAAACTTTAACATTTGAATTCTGATAATCAAAGTTACAGAAGCAGACACTTTTTCCCATATTTATCAATAATCTTCCCATCTTTATCAAAAAGAGTAGGATTGGAATTAGCTAAACATTAAGCAGCAGTAGGATTAACTAAAGCTATAGCTGCTGGGTTAGGTTTGGGAACAGTGTATACAAACTTAAAAGGCTGACAAACTTTAGACATCCTGTCTGCCTTTTTAGGGGCAGCTGGCTGACTATCAGGAAAACTGCAGACAATAACACATATATCCTCCAAAGCTGACAGAACCAGAGGAATGAGTGAAAGTTCTGGAAATTCCTTCTGTCACAGCTCATAGTATTTTCTGAGGGACTGAGAAACCTCAGTGTTATCCCTTTCAAAACAGTGGCACATTCTGGAAATAGTCTCAGAGAAAGAACCCCCACAGAGAGAATCGGAAACTGAACTCTACTCGGAGTCTGAATCAGAAATCTGAGGAGAAAACCTTGTAGCTGGCCCTTCATCATCATGTCCAGATTCAGAATCTTGAATCTCTTCATGAAAAGAGGTATCCCTCTTTTCCTCCTTCACCAGATACTGCTTTAGAAGAAGGATCATTAGTCTGAATTAAAATCTTGGCCAGACCTAGTAAACTACTCCTATCTAATGAAATTTGAGGAGCAGCAGATACATGTTTAGTTTTCTGTCTCTTTTTGATAGGAAAAATGGGGCCAACCGTGTTCTTAACCACAGCAGCAGCTTTCCCAAGGATGAGTACAAAATTCTGACAAAATAAGGAAGCCTTCCCTAGTCCCTCTCCCATGATTGACAAGACTGGCTCTCCCTTGCCCTCTGAGAGGACTGCAGCAGCCACAGAGGGTGTGGCTAACCACCAGTCCATAGTGGCTGTAGAGCTACATGACAGGGATCTAGGGTAAAAGAGGAGTGGTCTGAGGTGCAGTTAATGGCCACAGGAGAGTCACCCACCTGCAGCTGTGGCAAATTGCTGGCCTGCTGTGATGGCAAAGGTTGCTTGCTTAACTTTTTATTTATATAGCTTGAAAAAGAACTGACCATTGGACCAACAGTTTGTTCCATGGTCAAGCCAAAAATTATGCCGCTTTCCTGGGGAAAACAAGCAGCAAAAGCCTGTAAAACCTAAGTCTTTAGAAGTCACTTTTTCACATAAAAACACAGTAAAAAGAACTTGAAATCACTTTCTCATCCTCAAAAAGTAAAATAAACACAAATTCTCCACAGAAAAAAAATGATTTTCAATTAAACAACTTTTAAACTAACAGGGAAAAAGAGTGCTGTCTTTTAAAAGTACAATACAGTCTCATTACAGTCCGTTAAAATACAAAGTCCTAGTTTTAAAATAACTTTCTTGAATAGGAAAGTGCTATTCAGTAAACATTTATTTTAAATACAAGTTTTTTTTCCCCAAAGGGAACTTATCTACCAGCAAAGGAACAGCACAAGCTGACCGTCAATCCTTTAATGCCTCAAAGGAGCATACCCTTCAGCGGCAGGAAAGCTCTGCAGGGCATGGTGCCCAAACCCATCTTTTTAGTCAGCTCAGCTCAAACTGACTGATGGTTTGGGTGCGTGGAAGGTGCCATGAAGCTTTGGAAGCTGGCTGCCTGTTTTATCCATTGCAGTATATAACCCATATAGCTAACCCTACTGCAGCAGTGATCAATATGCTGAATATATTAGCGATCATGCAGTCACAGAGTGGAGTCAACAGTGGACATTGCAAAGCTACTGCCCTTCTTCATGTGTATATGCAATCTCTAAGGTAATGTATCTAACTATGAGGTATTGTACCCTTGGAAATTAATACCTGGAATTTCTGCAACCACACTCAAGTCTTCAGCTCTAGTAGTATTTTTTTTCTGAAGTCTTGATGAATTGTCTGCAAAGAATGACCAGATATATTCAGTCGTATGCATACATATAGCTGTGATTTTTTTATATAATCATAACACATTGAACTAGATATATAACATGCACCATCTATATCTGGAAATAAAGATGGAGTTAAGAGTTTATTCATTTATTTTGTTCAGCTAGAAAGGCAACACTTAATCTTAGCATTACAGATTTTAAAGTATTTCATACAATGTTGACTTTACCATTATTTGATTAATGCTGTTTTCATTACCAGTAAATAATAATAGTAAAAAAATGGTTTAAAACATTACCTGTTAACTTTAACACCATAAAAAATAAAATCACAGTTGTGTTTGCATCAGTACAACTTCATCATATTGTGAAATTTCATACCAGTGAAAATCTCATTTTATATGCAGCCTGACCTAATCCAAAACTATGCTATTAGCAGATTATTTAGTTTGATAACAGCAGTTAATATCTTAAACGTCTTCTCTACCTTTAGGTTATTAATTTCACAGAGACCTCAGTGCTTTACTACATCAAATTAAGTAAGCCAGTAACTGGATAATATTAGGATCACGCCAATAATGTTTATATTTAAACTTTCTAGTACATAAAATACATAACCTTTACAATCATGACATGAATGGAGTACTTATGTAGAACATAATCAACCTTAACATTTTCAACAGCATAAACATGATCACATAGTCTACAACGCCTCATTAATATATTTCACACCTTTTTCTTCATTATCATAAGCTTGTCTTCCTTCTGAAAAATAGTTGTAATGATATGCTACTTATTTTCTGGTCAGCAATAGAGGGTAACACTTTTTTATTATTTCATGTAAAATAAACACCTGGTAGTCTGTTAATGTATAACCTGTATAAGTATAGAA
The DNA here is from genome assembly GCF_019279795.1 of Protopterus annectens. Lineage (NCBI taxonomy): Eukaryota > Metazoa > Chordata > Ceratodontiformes > Protopteridae > Protopterus > Protopterus annectens. Next base: position 1,348,175,732 of record NC_056733.1, on the reverse strand, counting down.
CCTTTCTAAAATAAACACCTGGTAGTTTGTTAATGTATAACCTGTATAAGTATAGAACCTTTCTAAAATAAACACCTGGTAGTCTGTTAATGTATAACCTGTATAGAAATACTTCAGGAAAGTCAGTTCAGCTCATACTAGCTGTGAAAATAAACTGAAACAAAGTGACAGTGTTTCCAAAGTAAAATAAATAAAATGAAAAGCAAGAAAGTTATTTGTGTAAATAGAAACTGTCAAATATTATGTTTCAATGTGTCGAGGAAAAATTCTTATTAACAGAGTCATGGCAAACTTTCTACCTAGAATATAATTTCCTGTTGAGTGCCTAGCTGTATGAAACAGCACAGATAATACCGCACAAAGACAGGAATGTGAAAAATTGGATCAACACAGGAACAAAATACTAACCATCACCTACATACCTTGCATAACAACATTTTCAAAGCACTGAAGCATTATTACTGCCTTAATTTGTACGTCACCTGCCTTATACATTCTCTTGATTTCTACTAGGCAACTACCTCATACATCCCCATTTTATTGACTACATTTCTTTATCCACTGTGCATACATGCAGGTTCTACTACAAGAGCTCAAGTCCCAAGCACTTGAAGACTACCGTCTCAAAGCCAGGGTCATAAGCATCCTGTAGCTCACACAGGCTGCACCTCACACCCAAGCTTCAAAATGAGTTCAGACAAACAGCTGCCACAGCCTACATATATTATTTGCATACCTCTCAAACGTTTAGTGCAAGAAGTCTGGACAAAGCCAAAAATAATTGATTGGTTTTCAGTTTAGGGAGTGTTTGGGGACTTTAGGGTTGGGGGCTGGGGGCCTTGGAGTTTTAGGTTTAGCATGTGATCAAGGGCTTTAGGTTTTGGAAGAGGAACTGGAGATTTAGGTTTAGAGAGCGATCAGCAGCTTTAGAGTTAGGGAAGGAGAGTGGTGTTTTATGTTTAGGGAGGAATGGAGTTTTAGCATTATGGAATGAGGACAGAGATTAGGAACTAGGTGGGATTCCGAGGGTTAGTGTTAGTGATATATAGTTTCATAGTCAGGTCTTGGAAGGGCTAGGTAGTTAAATAAGATCGGGCTACTAGGTGTTTTGGCACTTGCATTTTTGAGCAAGTGACAGTGAGCAAATGTGTCGTAAGCAACTAGCAGATGAGTACTGACCTTGTATACATGTGCATGTGTGTGCACACACACACAGATTGTTGAACTTGAAAAAAAAAATCATATTCTAGTCTAAAATTATATTACGGCTTCTTTTTTATTTCTTGCAGACCTTGCTGAAGTAATTTATATCATTCTTTTTGCATATATCTGTGCATAAGTAATTATTTTTCTATTCCTGAAAAAATGTAAGTGTAATAAACTATATACTAATGAGATCTTCAGTGGATGTCTTATACCAGAGTCTTCTCCAAAAACAAGTGGATAAGGTGGTAAATTTAAAATATGAACATCACTTAACATAGCAAAAGACCATAATATTCAGTGGTGCTGTTTGCAGCCCATAGCTAGCAGTGAAAGCAGTTTGAAAGAAAGTTGACAGTGGCAGGAAAAAATAAAAAGTTTGGTTACCTGTTCTTCTTTGGGGAGTGACTCTTGCTGACTTTACACCTTGTGAAGGTCGGGACTCATGGCAAAATTATACATCTTGTAATGGGACTTGTCAGTATTGTTACAGGGATATGTACTGGAATATGTGTATACCTGAAAATGCCAAGAGAAATCTACCGTAATTATTTTTAGAAGAATGCCATCTTAAGTGGCAATTTGGACACTTCTCTAGATCTGCACAAAGACCTCAATCTAGCTTCTTACAGGGAAGCACCTCCTCTTCTCTGGACATAAGGTGAGGTGTATTATCAATCACACTAATGGACAGAAGGAAATAAAAGGATGGTAGCAAGGGTAGCACTCTCTAGGAGATGTCATCAGAGAAAGCCCAAGCAGAAACCCCCTGGCTTCATGTTCTTGCAAAAACACGTTCATCAGTCTGTTACACACACACACACACACACGCACACACACACACACACACACACACACACACACACACACACACAGTGTCAAACATATGGCTGCATTTCAGCTGGTCAGCTCTGCAGTTCACTACCCTGGAAGGTCAGTTCGCATTTTTAACTGACAGTGGTAGCAGTCCGTTAAGTTGTTGACTTTGCTCTGGTTGACAACAGTGAAATGTGTAGAGTATTGCACTGCAGTCACAGTGGTGTGACACTGGCGTCAATGTATATAGGTAAAAAGGTATAGGGTTTGAGTCCCTATGAGCTGCCATGGAAATTCAGTCTTTGTTTAACTTTTTTATGTACTCAGAAGCTGTCAAATATTATTTTTTCTAAAATAAGCAACAATGTGTCAAGAAAAAAATCAACAGACTAGCTGCAAATTTTCTACATTGCAGCTATGCAACAATGTGTCAAAAATCATTAACAGACTAGCTACAAACTTTATACATTGCAGCTATAGTGTGTGTGTGTGTGTGTGTGTGTGTGTGTGTGTGTGTGTGTGTGTGTGTGTGTGTGTGTGTGTGTATGTCTAGCAGTGTTCAGTAGGGTTGAATTGTAAGTGCATTTTAGTATCAGTTGGAAAAGTATATGTCTATTATTTTGCAATTGGTGCTACAGGCAGATACTGATGGTGCATAGTATAATGAAGATCACTATAGATGATTATTTGTGATATGGCTGTCTGTGGCACTAAATCTATAGTCACTCAGATTTATTTACTGTTATAATGATCTACTGAAGTGGCAGTCAGCATATGATGAGTTCTGTGGGTGAATATGTAATATATATACAAATTAATACTCTCTTGCGTGTATATGTACACAGGCACATTTATAGCTACATATTCAGTTGTCTTTCTCTTGTATGTACTAGCCTTATTTTTAATATAAAACATTTACTGCAATCAATTTGAAAATATTTTACAGAGATATAGTAAACACTTTGTTGTATTGTTCATATACAGTACTGCCTTTAAATCACCCTCTGTTCTAAATGGGTCTCTTAACCAGCCTTTCTGCCAGGTTAACATATAGCTCTATCTCTCTCTCTATATATAGATACATATATGTGTGTGTTTGTGTGTGTATAAATATATATATATATATATATATATATATATATATATATATATATATATATATATATATATATATATATATATATATATATATATATATATATATATATATAGATATGTATATATATATATATATATATATATATATATATATATATATATATAGATATAGATATGTATATATATATAGATATGTATATATGTATATATATATATATATATATATATATATATGTATATATATATATATATATATATATATATATATGTATATATATATATGTATATATATATATATATATATATATATATATATATATATACATACACACACATGAAATACACACACACACACACACACACACACACACACATGTATCATACTACATTGTTTTATATATCTAAATAATACCTCTCAGTTTGTAAGGATTCAAGGAGTCTGCTGAAGAACCAATGTTCATGCTTTTCTAAGGGGAACCTGAGGAACATGCAGTTTATGGAAACAGTAAAAGGCAGTAAGCCTTGATAGTTGTATCTTCGTATTCTTATTTTTTGAGAGGAATGGGTGCCAGCAACAATGGAACTATCAGGCCCTCCTGGATGTGGGCAGTCATCACTATATCCAGTCTTGGGTATTGACTAGCATTTCTATGGTATTACATTGGGATGAAACAGCTAAGCTTAAAATGACCTCCAGGTCAATAGCCTAGTAATCTCTTATGATCCTATGATCCTATGATCAATTACGGAAATCTAGGGAGCTGGTTAGATTTTATGATCCTAAGAAACAGTCATAGAAACCTAGGGAGTTGTTTAGGCTGTATGACCCTAATAAAGAATCATAGAAGCCTAGGGAGCTGAGTAGGTTGTATGACCCTAACAAAGAATCACAGAAGACTACTGAGTTGGTTAGGCTATATGAAGCTAACAAACAATCATAGAAACCTATGGAGCTAGTTAGGTTGTATTATCCTAGCAATCATAGAAACCTAGGGATTAGTTTAGGTTGTAAGACGTCAACAAAGAATTATAGAAACTTAGAGAGTTGGTTCGGTTGTAGGACCCTAGCAATTAAAGAAATCTAGGGAGCTGGTTAGGTTGTATGAGTCTAACAAACAATCATGGAAACCTAGGGAGTTGGTTAAGTTGTATGACCCTAACAAACAGTCATAAAAATCTAGGGAATTAATTAGATTGTATGACCCTAACAATCATAGAAAACTAGGGAGTAGGTTAGGTTGTATAATGCTAACAAAGAATCATAAAAACCTAAAGAATTGGTTAGGTTGTATGACCACTAAGAACCACAGAATCTGGACACAATCAATGGGCACTATAACTGGTGTAAATTCCACTCCTTTAATCGACCAAGTTTAAAATTAACGCCACACACAGTGAATAATGCATTTTCGTCCAAGAATCACTCAGACTTCATCAGAAACATGGTTAATGATACAATCTCACTTAAATATTACCATCAATCAGCAATTAATCAGCTTTTAAAATTTTAAAGGTGCAGAAATACAATAATACAGTGAATGCCAGAATTCAAAGCACCATAAAGCAAATTCTGGCATTAACTGTATTATTGTATTTCTGTACCTTTAAAATTTTAAAAGCTGATTAATTGCTGATTGATGGTAATATTTAAGTGGGATTGTATCATTAACCACGTATCTGATGAAGTCTGAGTGATTCCTGGATGAAAACGCATTATTCACTGTGTGTGTGGCGTTAATTTTAAACTTGGTTGATTAAATGAGTGGAATTTGTAGCAGTTATAGTGCCAATTGTTTGTGTCCAGATTCTGTAGTTCTTAATGTTTTTTGCTGGGCATACTCCTGTTTTGGTTTTGTAGGTTGTATGACCCTAACAAAGAATCATAGAAATCCAGGGAGTTTGTTAGGTTGTATGACCCTAGCAATCACAGAAACCTACGGAGTTGGTTGGTTGGTTGTATGACCCTAACAAAGAATCATGATAACCTAGGGAGTTAGTTAGGCTGTATGACCCTAACAAAGAATCATAGAAATCCAGGTAGTGGATTAGGTTGTATGACCCTAACAATCATAGAAACCTAGGGAGTTGGTAAGGTTGTATGACCTTAGCAATCATAGAAACCTAGGTTGTTGGTTAGGTTGTATGACTCTAACAAACAATCATAGAATCCTAGGGAGTTGGTTAAGTTGTGTGACCCTATGGAGTTAGTTAAGTTGTATGACCCTAACAAACAATCATAGAAACACAGGGAGTTGGTTAGGATGTATGACCATAACAAACAATCATAGAAACCTAGAGAGCAGGTTAGGTTGTATGATCCTAACAATCATAGAAACCTAGGAAATTGGTAAGGCTGTATGACCATAACAAAGAATCATAGAAACCTAGTGAGCTGATTAGGGTGTATGACCCTAGGGAGTTGGTTAGGGTGTATGACCTTAAGGAGTTGGTTAGGTTGTATGACCCTAACAAACACAAGAATGACTACTCATAAGGTGACAAAAACATTTCAAATTTACAAAATCAGTAAATAAGAATGGAAAACATATGCAAGTGTTTCCTAAAATGTCTGTCTTGTTTTATTCAACTGGATTTATATGTGAGCTGACTGAATATAAAGGCAGTCATGAGATATTGAATGTGGAAGTGTTGCATTGTATGTTAGCTTCATATTCACTGAGTTGAGGTCCCACTCAGTGACTTTAATAGTTAACATGGAAGAATAAGCTGCAGCCAGATTTGTAAAATTCAGCCCCAGAAAGTGTGTAAACTCTGCTGATATTTAGCTTTCTTAAATAATGCCATTTAAATCCTATGTAAACTGTTCACGTTAATGTATTAATTCATATTCAAGCTATAGGAGTATACACTGCAGCTAAGACCCAACCAAATATTAAAAAATAATCACCATATTGGATGGAATGCTATTATTTTTTGACAGAGCTCAAAATGACAGTAGACAGAATATGAAACGAAATGCTACTTTTTCACTCTGTCCCATGCTTAAATGAGTGAGTTCAATGCGTGTCTTTAATAACATTTGTATCTGTATGAGAATAAACACATTTTAAAATGTCTGTTTTATATGGCATGCTTTGCAGAGTCCTATCCATTTTTGGAGTTTCTGAACAGCAGTATAACTAGTAAATATATACTCATCCTTGAAAGCATCATGTGCCTGGTTGTTAGACTGTACACCATGGTCTTCAGCACTGAAATACAATGTATCCAGTAATAGCAATGTTTAGTCTGCAGCTTCTGCAAAATTCTCTCCTGGCACCTGCTCAAGTAAGCTGTAGCAGTTCCTGAGACACTGAGGGTAGCAGTCATGGATATGAATCTCTCTCATCCACCAATTCTTTTTGTATGGGGCTGCAAGCAAAACCTGTTGAGCTTCCAGGCATCATTTCTGTCAGAGCTATGATAATCAGCCGATTAGGAGGTTCACAAAGACACTGAGCTGATGTCTTGATTCCAGATACGCTGAGTTGAGAGTAAAGTATTTGGAAATATATAATCTGAATCACATTCTAATTACAGCAGAGAAAAGTATTACTAAAGAAATTAAAATAGATGCAGTTAAATGAGTGGAATCCTGAGACAACATTTTTAAAATAACACATTTCATTGGTAGAGTGGTGCAGCATTTCTCTTATATACAGTACTTCCTGGGGTGATTTCTCTGCAAAGTCTGCATTTATTCCGTGTGCACATCACATACTTCTCAACTGTACAGATTTTTACAGAATTGTCCATTTTTAAATAAAAATTGTGGTTTTCTGGCAAATCATTGGCAAGTTATTAAAGACTTGAAGACAGAAAAGAATAACAGGCATTTGAGTTTGAGACTTCATACACCAGAAAATTCATGTTAACACAAAACCTGTTTTTATGTCACCTTTCTAAGTTTGTAATAGCAATCTTTAAAAATTGTCCTTATTGTTGGGCCCTTGTTCCCCCATTATTTATGGCTTTGTCCAGATTTCTTGCACTAAGAAGTTGAGAGGCATGCCCTGTTGCAATTCTGAAGACCATAATTGTAATCTTAAAAATGACACAATGAGGTTTAACAGTCAGAATTGGTATATGCAAGTAAGAAGGTTGTCAATGTAGGGGCAAGCTCACCTGCAAAATACATTAAGTTGCTGTCTACATATGTTCCCAGATGCCTTACTACTAGGTGGGCTCTTGGGGGGGGGGGGTTCTAATCAATGGAGTAATTAAATTGGGTTGACAGTTTCTCAAAGGGCATTATAATGTTTTTTTATAAATTGAGTTTTAGGCAATGGCTTTGGCACCAGTCGTTTGTCTGTGTTAAACCCATCTGCAAGATGTTGGTGTCTTGGTGGGAATATATAATAGCTCCCAATCATACCTCTCATCTGTTTAGATTTTAGCAGAATGTCCAGAATTTTGTCTCATATTTTTTATCTGTTCCGTATAAAATGTGTGGTTTTCCGGTAAATCACCGAGAAATGAAGTCACTATGTAATTACAGACATTTGACTTTCAGACTTCACATCTTTCAGAAAATATATCCTAATACAAATCCTGTTATTCTGGCAATTTTCTAAGTTTATAAGAGCAAGATTTAAAATCATTCCTTATGTTCAGTCCTTTCTCCCCCCCCCCCCCCATTATTTTTGTCTTTGTCTAGATTTCTTCTGCTAAGAGGTTGAGAAGTATGCCTCAAATTTACAGTTATCTGTGAACTTGGTGAGCCAGAGGCCTTGAACATTAGCCTTGACTTCCAAGAAGTAGATGCCAAATAGGACTGGGCCCTGGGGTACTCCACTGGTGATCAGTCTCTTAGAGGAGGTGGTCTCACCAATCCACACTTCTTAGGTCCTGTCTGTGAGTCAGCCAGCAGTGAGTTATGGAAAGATTTACGCCTAGCTCAGAGAGCTTATCAACAATGCCTGAGTGGGGTATTGTATCGAAGGCCTTAGCCAGGTCAAGATATGCAGTATGCACTGTTTTCCTCTTGTCCATTGCCTTGGTGACTCTCTCAAAGAAGTCTACCAGGTTAAATAGCCATGACCTTCCCTTAACAAAGCCAAACTGGGATGGATCCAGTGTCTATAGGTTGCAAATGTCTTTTGTTTGTCATTTCCATGGTAATTTGTTCTGTAGCATTGCATATTAGACTTGTTAGACTGATGGGTCTGTAGTTCCCTGAATCTGCTGATGGCCTTCCCTTGTGGAGGGGAGTGTAGCCTGGTTCAAGGCTGTAGTTGAAGACTGCCTCAAGTGGTCCTGATAGGTCATGTTTTAGACCATTCAGAAGGCATCCGGGGATGTTGTTGGACCCCATGGAGTTGGCAATCTTGGGTTTACTAAGTGCTGCCTGCACCTGGTCCCTGCTGATAGCTGGGGGAAGTATTATAGAGGGGATTTTATCTGGTGGAGCTTGTGTGGGGGGTGAAGTTTGAGACATATTTATCAGCCAGTAGCTTTGTAATGTGACCTGCTGTTTGTTTTCTCTAAGGTTCCAGACATAGCTGAAGAAGGCCTTCTGATTGTCCTTAGCCTCTGAGGCTATCCTGACCTTGTTGATCTTGCTGGACTTAATTTAGACCTCTTAGTTTCTTGTTTAGTTCTATGAGAGAGCACTTGTCTTAAAGGGAGTTGTTCTTCCTAATTCTTGGCAATGAGTTTTCCTCTTTTATTATATACCCTGTTTGGGTGAGGAATTCACCAGTGGGGTTTGTTTTTAATGTTTTTTTTTTCTGATATGTACAGTAGCATTTATACAGCCATTCATGTGTTTTTATAAGGACTCTGTGAATAATTCTGCATATGTAGCTGTGGTCTTGGAGTTGGGGGGAGCTCTGAATTTTGAATTTTGACAAATTGCCACTTAATATGATGCAGTTTGCCTTTGAATAGTTCCTAACTGTTAATATTTTAGCTGGATTTTCTGCACTGTGATCTGGCCTCACTAGTGAGGATATGACACAAAAGAATGCAACACTCTCCCATGTTGGTGAGTATCAGATCCAGTACACTTGATCCTCTGGTTGGAGTATGCACTATCTGTTCCAGAGTATTTATGTTAATAAAGTCCAGAAAGCATTGTGACTGTGAGTTTGAGGCAGTATAATTTTTCCAGTCTATAGAAGAGTAGTTAAAGTTACCCATGATTAGGATATTTGGTTGGATAGTGAGCATTTAGTAGGTTTATATAAAAGTCATGAGACTCTAGGGGCATAGATGGTGACCTGTAGCTAGCCATGATATGGTGAGGGACCTTATCTGTGGTGATTTGCACATGGATGAGTTCCATGGTATCATCCTGTTTAATGAATCAGGAGGTATGTTTGTTGCTAATGTAAATCAAGACACCTCCAGCTTTGGACCCAGTCTGTGCCATTTTTGTTCTAAATGTGTGGAAGGCACTGTAGCCTTGCACATCTGCGTTACTTTCTATAACTTTAAGCAAAGTCTAGGTCACAGCACAGGTGCATTCGTCAGAGCGAGGAGAATGTCCTCTCTCGTCTTTTCCTCAACGGTTATATTTAAAACCGTTTTCCTGCTCCTTCTATAGTATTACATCATAATGTGCATCTGCTGTTAACAATGTATGCACTTCTCTTCACCCTTCCTTATCTCATTTTGTAATAATTTCCCCCACTTTGCCAAATAAAATACCACAAAAACAAAACCATAGCCAATTAACAGTAGCAAATAGCTTTCGCTTTGCACCACTACATCTCAGCTATCCCTCTGTTGTATCTTTTATAGCCTGCTGAGGAGTGAGCTTTGTCTAGAATTAAAATAATGAGGGAACAAAGGCCCAAAAATAGGGACAGATTTTAAATATTGCTCTTACAAACTTAGATTGATAAAATAACAGGATTTGTATTGGCATGCATTTTCTGAAGGGTATGAAGTCTGAAACTCAAATGTATGTCATTATGTAGTGACTTCAATCCTGAAGATCCAAGGGGTGATCCAAGGTCTGAAACTACTGAGAGAAAAGAATTGTGGTAGCATTATTTTTGAATGCTTGTAATGCCCCTGGATTGAATGACATAGTATCCATTAATTTTATTTTGAAGTTACAATCTTATGAATTATGAACAATGTGTAGGAGTAACTTGATTATATGTATTAGATGTATGTAAGTGTGTAAATATGTAAATATTGAATGTTTTAATTTAGTTTAGTAACATCATAAATTATAACGTTTTTTTAGGAACTAGGCACTTTAAAACTTTAAATGGTGGCAGGAAGTGATATTATTTGGTGATGTATGATTGATATCTTCCTTTAAATTTTATTAATATAGCAGTTTTTGGTTTTATTTTGAAGATCAGTAAAAGTTTATTGGTACCCCATGTCTCCATGAATGCTTTTGGATTTATATTGTTTTGTTTTTCTCTCAGCCAATTTATTTATTTATTTATTTATTTATTTATTTTGTTACTGGGCTTATCTCCTACACTATGTTATCTGTGGATACGGTGGAGATACAGGTTATTCAACCTACTCAGCATGCTGTCTCTTTGGAGAATTTGCATCATACAGTGGGTAATTTGGCTTTGTTGCCTCGAGAACTTGCATAGCAATTTCTTTTTCTATCGCCATTCCCATTGATTCTGAGGTGTAAGGAGCCAGTGCGCCTTATGTTTATGACAATGCTAGTGGCATTATTACTGCTGTACAACATTCTCCAGGGCAAGCCAATATATCTGTCCCACTTTTGGGTACACACCAAGCTATATCAACACATATGTGGAGAACCATGGTACTTTATCTTACTAAAAACTCCTGATGTCCACCACTGCAGTAAAACTTAATAGTAAAATCAAAACTTTAATGAAAAGAATATAACATAAAATAAGCAGTCCTCAGTCTTCTGATAAGCGCTTTCAGCAAATAAGCCTTCCTCAGATCGTATAAAAAGGACTGTTCAGCTTTTGTATTTATAAGGCATCACAGCCATTCCTCATTTAGTTCTCTGACATGCCCTTGTTGCAAACCAAAAGGAGGCCAGCTAGCAGAGAGGTATAATTTCCTTCATTGTAATTAAAGGGGCAGTGCTTCTCTTTACTATAGGATTGTATATGTGAAAACTAATAGCTATGGATGTGAATACATTATATGAATGAAGCAACATTCAAGTAAACTTGCTAATTATATTCCTTCTATTCTTAAGTGCAGGTTTTAATGGCACAATAGTATTCAAGCCTGGTGATCTGTTTGCTCTTAAATTAATTATCCAGCATGTTTCCCTTAGCTCTGTGTGATTATGAACATCACCTCCTCTTGTGGTCTGACAGACTGCCTCTATGGCCTTAAATACAAAGTAATGAGAAGGATATTGTGCTACGTGGGCTGCTAAGGCGTTATTGGGATCTTTCTGTTTCCCTTAGCTCTGTGCGATTATGAACATCACCTCCTCTTGTGGTCTGACAGACTGCCTCTATGGCCTTAAATATAAAGTAATGAGAAGGATACTGTGCTACGTGGGCTGCTAAGGCATTATTGGGATCTTTCTGTTTGATGTCCCTCAAATGTCTGAGGATACGTTCCTTAAGACGTTGATCTGTTTTGCCAACATAGAAAGCACTACATTGGCAGCAAGTCGCTAAGTATATGATGTGGGAACTAGTACAATCAGCATAGACATTAAAATTGTACTGTTGCCTGGAGTATGGATGTACAAAAACATTGGAGCTGTCAATGGAGTTGCAAGCTTTGCATCTTAAGCACTTGAAAGTGCCCTTTCTATTGGAATTGGGCCTATTTCTTTCAAATCCATCTCTGTTGCAAATGAAACACTTCAAATTCTTCTTATTCTTGTATAGGAATCTGGGCTGTTCACCTACAATGTCTCTTATTTTGTCATCAGTTGTCAATACCGGCCAAAACTTCCTAATAACTTCACATATTTGCTTATTGTCAGCAGTGTATGTTAACAAACATTTAAGTTGCTGTGATTGAGTTTTAGGATCCAGGCTGTCATGATGACTTGATGTGGGTTCAGAGAAGTAGGGACGTCCCTTTCCTCTCCTTAATTCCTGTGGATCATGCTTCAATCTTAGATTCTTTCTTTTATAGGATCTTTTACTTAAATGTGTCTCAATATTTCTCTGTTCTGCTACAAAGTCTTCATTCTGAGTACATAATCTTGAGGTTCTTAAGATCTGATTCTCAAAGATGTTATCAAAAATATGTCCCGGGTGCATACTCCCCCTATGCAGATAATGATTTCTCCAGGTTTCTTTTTTATGAATTCCTGTACTGATACCTCTATCAGGATGCAGATGAATCTTTACATCCAGAAATTCTAAGGTCTCCGAAGAATGTTTAACCACAAACTCTAGAAAATCAGTGCTCTCGTTGATAAAGTTGACAAAAAGGTCCAATTGTGTAGAGCTGCCTCTCCAAAGGATAAAGACATCATCCACAAAACGGCCGTAGTACACTAGATATTGTTTCCAAGTGCTGGGTATCAGTTCATTATGTTCCCACTCAGCCAGAACCAAATTAGAGTAACTATTTGCACATGGGGTGCCCATAGCCACACCCCATGTCTGCAAATAGAAAGAATCCCCATACATAAAGATGTTATTTTCCAAGTTCCAGCAAGGAACATATTGGTTCTACTTCCATACTGTTCCTTTCTAGGAAAGATCTTATTGCTAGTAGATCATAGTCATTCGGAATCACCATAAACAAACTCTTGATGTCCATTGTCACTAGTAACAAATCTTCATATTTCTTGAGGTCCTCAGTAACTAAAAAGAGTTTATTCAGAAAATCTCCTGAGTCCTTCAATATAGTTCCTGCTAGTGGCAGGGCCTTCTTTAATTATTTTTACCTGTTGACTGTTTTTGTTTCTTACACTGAACATGGCGAGCCAGCAATTGAACCTGAATGACAAACTCAGAACATGCAATATTTCTAATCTATCGGGAGACTTATTGAACCCGCTTTTAGATCTGAATTTGGGTAATGTAGCTGCTTCCACAGTTGTTGCCTTGGTTCCTGATAATAATTTTAATTATATATTTTGGGAAGTGGAGAATGCAGCTTACCGGCTCAAGAGACTGCAGTGGCAACGCTTCCACCATCAAATTGTACCTCGAGGTATGCGAGTGAAGTGTTTACCCTCATATGGGAACACTTATCCAGATCTGCTCGCAAAATGGCAAATTATAAATCTTGAAACAAGTTGAAAATACATGAACTTGCTCAGACATTTGAGGGACATCAAACAGAAAGATCCCAATAATGCCTTAGCAGCCCACGTAGCACAGTATCCTTCTCATTACTTTGTATTTAAGGCCATAGAGGCAGTCTGTCAGACCACAAGAGGAGGTGATGTTCATAATCGCACAGAGCTAAGGGAAACAGAAAGATCCCAATAACGCCTTAGCAGCCCACGTAGCACAGTATCCTTCTCATTACTTTGTATTTAAGGCCATAGAGGCAGTCTGTCAGACCACAAGAGGAGGTGATGTTCATAATCGCACAGAGCTAAGGGAAACAGAAAGATCCCAATAATGCCTTAGCAGCCCACGTAGCACAGTATCCTTCTCATTACTTTGTATTTAAGGCCACAGAGGCAGTCTGTCAGACCACAAGAGGAGGTGATGTTCATAATCGCACAGAGCTAAGGGAAACATGCTGGATAATTAACTTAAGAGCAAACAGATCACTGGGCTTGAATACTATTGTGCCATTAAAACCTGCACTTAAGAATAGAAGAAATATGATTAGCAAGTTTACGTGAATGTTGCTTCATTCATATAATGTATTCACATCCATAGCTATTAGTTTTCATATATACAATCCTATAGTAAAGAGAAGCACTGCCCCTTTAATTACAATGAAGGAAATTATACCTCTCTGCTAGCTGGCCTCCTTTTGGTTTGCAACAAAGGCGTGTCAGAGAACTAAATGAGGAATGGCTGTGATGCCTTATAAATACAAAAGCTGAACAGTCCTTTTTATATGATCTGAGGAAGGCTTATTTGCTGAAAGCGCTTATCAGAAGACTGAGGACTGCTTATTTTATGTTATATTCTTTTCATTAAAGTTTTGATTTTACTATTAAGTTTTACTGACATGGTGGACATCAGGAGTTTTTAGTAGTGTTTGCCTTTTCTCTTCCTCATTGGTGTCCTTCACAGTGTAAGAAAGTTTTTTACCTATGGTACTTTATCTTGGCTACATTGTAGTTGTTGAGCTTGGCTGACATAACATAGAAGAAAATGCTACATTAAATAAACAGCTTGATGAGTTTGAAAAGAAACTACTCAAATTTAAGAAATTACAGATTGAAAATGAATATTTTAATGTTTGTATTAAGTTTCATTTGATACCTAAGGTTCAAGAACTTGGAAATTTCCTACTGGCATGGTACAAGGTTTTGATTTTCACCATGAATTGTTAGTTTCTTTGACCAGCAGGGTTATGACTTAATGGAAGTACTTGTCAAGAATACTAAAAAGATGATGGATAAGTCAGAGATGAAGATTAACTCCCTTGATAATTCCATGACTCAAAATTTGCTTTTTAATAATTTTTATACTAAATATTTTATATTTTTTGACATACGGACAAGGTTTCATTGGGTGCAAAATTTCAGAAAGAGAAGAAGCTTGAAAGGGATCAACCTGATTATTCTAAAGGTCTAGTTTATCCTACCCCTAAGGAGTACCATAATGATTTTTCATCTAAATCTGAAGACAATTTCAATTCAGGCTATAATGGAGATGGACATTTGGATCCAGATAATGGAGGGGTTGTTACTCAAGGAGATGATGTAAATGAAATTGCTTTAGAATACCCTCCCCTGAAACAACAATTCATGGCAGAATTGGAATTCAGGGCACAAATGGTGACTTCCACACAGGTTGCTTGATCTAATAATGTTTTTGACTTTAGCTTTGGCTATAGTGATCAACTGATTAGCCCATAGTTTTTTAATGATGTTACTCCTAAAATTATTTTGAACAGTTTTTGTGACTTTAACATTTACAATTTCATTGATATAGACTTCGGACAAAAACATGCTGACTTATTAGACAAAGGCTTGATGTTTGTTCCAACCTTGAGATCCAAGATAACTGATATGTTGATCAATTGGAAACTTTTTGTAACAAAATTTAATTTAAAAGTTTTCTTTACACATAAACTTGGACAATCTCAAAAATTACAGGTATAAAAAGCCTAGTACCTATAACCCTATACTACATCCTTTAATCAAAACTTTTAAGAAAACCTGTGAATTAGATTTTAGGTAGATGATAACCAATACTGTTAATAACAACTGGTATAATATGACCAAACATGAGTGGGATCTATTTTTGGACATAGTTAAGAACCCCGGCTAAGGGTTATGAAACCAGACAAAGGAAGGGGGGATGTTGTCCTTATGAATAGAAGTGATTACAGTAATAGGATGTGTTGTTTATTACTGAATGAGGTATATGAGGAAGTTTCTGGAAATAAAATTAATATCTCTTATAAATTAATTGATACCCAATTATTTGAGCTTTTTTACCAGGAGCAGAATAATGAGGAGGTTTACAAGTATATCCTCATTGATAAGCCTTTTATACTGGCTATATTTGGAATGCCTGAAATCCATAAAGACTTTTCCAACCCTCCTATGCAACTGATAGTTGATGCTGGTAGGTCTAAAGCACATCCAACAGGTAAATATTTAGATTGTAGGCTTAAGCATATTAGTAAAAATGTTCCTTATAGCTGTAAGGATTCATGTTTTTTGCTAACCAAATTTAGATTTGTTGAATTTCACTGTGATTCAGATTTTCTTACAATAGATGTAAAATACTTATTCACAGTGATACTGCATAGCCTAGGATTGGAATTTTTTTTTATTATTATTTCAGCAATATTCATGATATTAGTTCAGCTGAGGTTAACACAATGGTAGATCTTATGGATATTATTTGTAACATTGGATTGATTTGGAGCTTTTCTCCCCAGGCCTCTGCTGAAACTGGGTTCTGTAGACCCAGTCAGACCACTCTGGTAAACAAATGTCAAATAAAAATAAATAAATAAAAAATAATTGTGTTAACTAATAATTTTATATTTTTTGATGGATTATACTTTTGATAAAGAATGAGACTGGCACTGGGGCCTGCTTGTGCCCCATTGTTTGCCAGTTTAGTTATGGCCCAATGAGAAAAGCAATACCTATTTGTTAGTTCTTTTAGTAAATCATGGGTTTTCTAAACTATATTTCTTAATGACATCTTGATGTTGTGGACAGATGATTTATTTAAAATCAAAATATTTTTGGAATATATTAATTTAGCTACTACATTTTTTTAAATTTGCACATTCTATTAATTCAAATTATATTAATTAATTATATTTGGAGATCAGTAAAGACAAGGAGCATAACAGATTTGTAACAAACATTTATAGGAAGTCCATTTATTCTAACTCTTTATTGCACTTTTTAAGTTGCCTTCCCCTTCATCAGAAAAAAGGCCACTGTCAAGGGCCAATTAGACTTGCTAGAATGGTTATGAATTTAGATACATTTTTGGGACAGTGTAATAATTTAATTTAGATGTTTTGTTAGAAGAGGGTATCCAAAAAGTTTTTGGACCCAGTATTAGATGAGGTTGTTCATAACTGGGAAAGTGGGACATATTGTACCCTTATGGTGAAATGAACATCTCATAACATTAACTATGGTAGTCAGGTGAGCATTGAGTATAATAAATCATTTATTACACTTTATAGCTTGGCTTGCTGGGCTATTAGACAAATTTTATGTAAGAATTAGGACTTATTTCTTGCTAGTCAGGAACTTAGAGATGTCCTGGGTGCTACCTCCAGTATTATTTTTAAAAGGGATAAATGCTTTAAGAACTATTTTAACAGCATGCATAAGAATGTATTGGCTGCATAAATGACCAGACTAACAAGAAATTGGATCCTTTAAATTGTGGCCATTGTAAGCAGTGCCCATATGTCTTAAACAAAGATTGTCTAATGATGGGAAATTATGTGATACAATCCAGAGGGCATATTAATTATTTATCAAGGGGTGTTATTTATGTGACCCTTTGTCAACAATGTCTAGGTTTTTATGTAGGGAGGACCCAGCAAAGATTCAAAGATAGAATTTATGAGTATATATATATATATATATATATATATATATATATATATATATATATATATAAAATATTGAAAAGGCTAATATTAACAATGCATTAAATAAGCACATTTATGTTAATAATTCTCATAAATTCTTGTTTTTTGCTATTGAATGAATTCCTACAGATTCAAAGGGTAGGCCACAGTTTAGACTACTGAGAGTAAAGAATTGTGGTAGTATTATTTTTGAATGCTTATATTCCCTGGATTGAATTTGTATTTTGAAGTCATGATCTCATGAGTTATGATTATGAACAATGCATAGGAGTAACTTTATCTGTATTAGATGTATATAAGTATTGCATGTTTTAATTTAATTTAGTAGCATCATACATTATACAGTTTTTTTAGGCACTAAGCACTTTAAAACTTTCAGTGACCGGAAGTGATATCATTACAGGAAGTGATATCATTTGATGATGTTTGATTGATGTCTGCTTTTAAAATTTATTAATATGATGTTTGCTGATTTTAACTTTGTTCTGAAGAAGTTCACATTTCAGGGGACAAAAGTGTTAAACTTTTTATTTTGAAGTGCAATAAAAGTTCATTGGTACCCCACATATCCAAGAACATGTTTGGATTAATATTCACTACTCAGTGAGTTGCCAGAAAACCAAAATTTTATGAGGAATGGACCAAAATTATGAACCTGGACATTTTGCAAAAGTGTGGGCGGTTGAGAGGAATGACTATAACTAATTTAACTCTCAAAACCAAGGCATGCCACAACTATGCTTTTTATGACCCTTTGGCCATAAGCTTAGTATGACCCTGCAAATCTATGAACTATATAAGCACCTCATTACTTATTATATTATCACATATCTACATAAACCATATGTCTCACTACCTTAGCAGTGGCCTGCATCAAATCCTTAACCATACTATTGTCTCTAAACATGCACAGTTCCACCAGAATAACAAAAACCCTAAAAGAAAAAAGGAAATATTATTGGAAACCATAAACTCATGGAACATACTAAACAAGGTGCCAGTATTTATATCATATATTTCTATAAACAGGATGGATACAGCTGCAGACACTGAATCCTAATGATACTCTCTACCTTTTCTCAGAACTATTGCAATTTCAGCAGCTGATTAAAGAAGTGAAAATAGATCCCTCTTACACATGTTGAAAACTATTAAATGTTATCTTTCAGCTACATCCCAAATACTTCACAATCTGCACCTAAATATATTATTTGTGAATGTATACCTGTGGACCATCTCAGGCTCATTCTTTATGCCTCTTCCTCTACCATTATCAAGTAAAATTATAGCAGAAACAATCAAGTCCATCTCCTCTTTTATCAAAGGCCACAATTCCATCTTTCTTAGGCTGTTTTAATACACATTTGAACTGACAAAAGTCTAAATGTGTTGTATATATGTTTCCTGAGATATAATAAACAACAGTTATCAGATTTGGACCAAATCTAACCCTAAAATTATTATTCCATCATAGACTGAGCTTTCACAAACCATTTGTCTCAATTTATATTACCAATTATGCAAGAGCTTTTTCTTCTCTTGACTAACTGTTAACTAAGGACACATTACCTTTCACTCCAGAATAATTGCATTCTTTTTAAATGTTATCATCTGGATTACTGATCTGATCAAAGTCAAGTGATATACAAGTAAACACCTGAGGTCAGAAAGATGTAACTGATTCATGGTTTCTTACCTTAGTCGGTCAGTTATATTGCTTTTAGTAAGAAATAGCCATGAGTATGTGCTCTAATCTTATTAAAACGTTTTTTTTTTTCAAAATAACATTCCTGCTTTTCTTTATACCAGTGTTATCTCCATTGTTTCACTGAGAAGGACTAACTTATATGTGGACAAACAAGCACATGCATACAAATGTATAGACACACACACATATACACAAACACTGGAAGGCAACAAGGCAAATCTTGCTTCTCCTAAATATGAGTGGTACATTCATCAGTTGCACGTGTGAAAAAAAGAACCATGAGGCATACTTTTGACATATAATGCTCTTCATTCCTTCACAGAATATGCTGAAACATGCACAGAATAAAGGAATGAAGCCTGCAGTCAATCTGTAGTGCCAAGAAATATCACATTTGTGGTGACATAGTAGGCACAGAGCTTTACTTCTTATATATCTGCAAACTGAAAAAAACACAGAGTTAAGGAAACATAACTGTTTATCGTGTTCAAGGTATGGTATTGTTCTCTTAATATCTCTGAAAAATGTGAAGCAGATCAGGAGGAGATCATGTCTCTCAAAATCAAATGACAGCAATTGTTGCAGGAAATCATGCATTAATTAGAAAGAACATAAAAAAAATCAAAGAAAATTGCACCAGTTAAAAGTAGAAAAAAAGGGAAGACAATTGAACAGCAAATAGAAAAATAAAGAAAAATATAGCCAAAGTCAATAAGAATGTAGGTGAAATATATATAGATACATTGGCAAGCAACAGCAAAAAGAGATATTGAGGCGTAGTGTGGCAGAGGGGGGAAGGAAGGAAAAGACAAATTATTCAAGAGAACATGTACTGAATATATACTTTTGTTCAGTATTTGGAAAGAAAAAGTACAGAAGGAGTGTCAGATGCCACTGTAAGACAGTGTTAAATGTTTGAGTAGAAAGATGATACTAGCTAGCCCTTTCACAGAAAAAATAACTAAATGGAGTCTAAATTAATGGTGGGCAAAGCCACAGTGTTAGAGTGATTTCTTTCCATATTTCTAAAGTACAGAGAGAACACGGGACATATTTGTCTAATACGTTTGAGCAAGTGTTGCAATGCATTGTGAAACTTTCTGCTTCAAGATCTAATTCACTATTTACAGATTTGCTTAAATAAGACAGTGATAAAGTGGACATCTCCCTTCTCTTGTCTGAACAAGCCTGTTTTTGTCTGTCTCGGTCACTAGAAATACCAACATATCAGACAATAGGACTTCTGTTTAATGTAATAAAATATGTGCACTTCAGGAGTATAGCAGCCTTACAGCACTGCAGGGCAAATACTGAAACATAATCCCAAAGGCCTGCTCTGAACATATTACGCAAAAGCCTTCTGGTTTTCCATCATCAAAAGTAAGTATTCAACCTGCTGAGCCACTGGTGTGGTATTGGTGTGGTACTGGTGTGGTATTGGTGTGGATTAACTCACAATTAAGGGAAGAGTATGATGAATGAAAACTGGAGCAGGGAAGCTGCATTTAATAGTGGCAGGAAATAACCTCATCAGTGGCATACTTCTCAGCTGTCCAGATTTTTTCAGAATTTCCAGACTTTTGTTTCATATTTTTGGTCTGTTTCTCATAAAATTATGGTTTTCTGGCAAATCATAGACAAGTCATTCAGGACTGAAGTCAAAATATAATGAGATAACATTTGATATTCCAACTTCATAACCTTCAGAAAATTCATCCTAATGCAAAACCTGTTATTCTATCAAGTTTCTAAGTTTGTAAGAGCAATATTTAAAAAATTGTCCCTATTTTTGGCCCTTTGTTCCCCCATTATTTATGGCTTTGTCCAGATTTCTTTCTCTAAGATGTTGAGAGGTATGATCATTGGTAGCAAGCAGAAGAAAGTATCATGGAATTATCAATGAAATAAATATTCAGCAGGTATGGATATGTTAATGGGGTGGAAGAAACAAGACGTGTTCACATTTGGAAGGATTTGTTAGACAAAAAGGTTTATTTATATATTTACTTGAATGTCTCTTTGTCTACATATCTATTTGTCTATCTAACTGTACATTTACAGATAGATACTAGGCTTACAGTCCAAGGGATTATTAAGAAGCTTAAATGGCTGAGGGAAATAAATCATGTACAACAGAACCTAAAGCCCACAGCCATAACCCTCTGCTGCAACTGCCAAACTAAATTCCTAGCCAATAACCAGAGTGACCAACAGAGAGTACCAAACTCTGCACCTTGTGTCTGCAGGGTAAACACTTTAACCATTATACCAACCCTATCTGTCTATATATCTATCTGTCTATCTTTCTATCTATCTGTGTTTTTGTCTATATTTTACTTATGTTCCTGTTTCGGTGGAGGTTCGACTGGGCAAAATTCATTTATTATGGAAGCCTAAGGAGGAAAGTTTCAGGCATATGTGATTTTAGTAAGAAAATGTCCATAGCATAAGCATAATTCCTGTAAAGACAGATATTAATATATACATCAGAGCGCACAGGTAGTAGTATAGCAAAAAATAGACAGGTATGCATACCAAGAGTGAACCTAGAGCTCAAGAAATTTTAACCATACTTTTATCTTTGTTACATGATTTGTACATGCCAAAAGTGAACCAGGTGTTCAAGAAATTCATATGCACAGTATCTGTACAGCTTTAACCACACTTTCATATTTGTTACATGATCTAAGGAAAAACAGGGACAGCTCTGTGTTAGGCATGCTAAATACAAATGCCAAGTCCATGCCACTATTGCTTATAATGAACAGCAAATGAGTTGACGTTGTCATTGGCAAATGTTAATATACAAAACACAACCATTGCCAATGCAGTAGGATTACTGTGGAGCTAAAGAATATATTTATATATCTATATATCTATATTTATAGATAAACATATGGCTCTACTTCTAAATTTCAAAGTTTCAAAACGTCGACTTTCTTATGATCGAGACCATAAGATTGAAGTTTTGAAACTTCAAAATTTAAATAACAATAAGTAAATAAATTAAAAAAATCATTTTTTTTTTCATTTTTGCAGGGGAGCAATCCCCCCTGCACTCCTGCTAATTAAATATACCAACTCCGAGATCACACAAAAACGGTAAATATACTGTTCCACCCTGTACGGCAATCTCCATTTAAATGGTTTGAAGTTTCAAAACTTCAATCTTATGGTCTTGACCATAAGAAAGTCAACGTTTCGAAACATTGAAATTTAGAAGTAGACCTGTATATATATATATATATATATATATATATTTATATATATATGTATATATATATATATATATATATATATATATATAAATATATATATATATATATATTTATATATATGTATATATACACACATACATATAGTAACAAAATCCGCTGTGGTGGTGTTGTGGTAGCGTTGTTGCCTCACAGTAAGACGCTGTCCGGTTCGATTCTCAGCTAGAGTGTCTTCTGCATGGAGACATGCATGAATGGGCGTACCTTCGTTGAAGGTTGTGCATCAGGGCTGGTAACTCGGCACGTAAAAATCAACTACCAATCATTAGCGGACCGGAGTTCCACTGTGGCGACCCCTAACCGGGAAAAGCCGAAAGACACAACAACAACAACCACAACATATAGTAACAAAAATTTTACAATGTGTGTATGTGTATGCATGCATAACAATAACAGTAATTTATATATATATAATATAGTTGTTATAACAGATCCACTGTACAAAAAAAGAAAAGCCAGAGGAACTCTGAAATGATTCTAACCTTAACAAACGTGAACAGAAGAAATGTATGAAAAAGAGGAGTATAAGTGAAGGTAGTACAGTGTATGGGAGAATTGTAAAGGATTATAAAAAAATCCAGTAGTACAAAGAGAAAAAATGGTTTGAGTAATGAGATAAAAAGTGAGTGAAGTGAGTAAAGGAGTAGGATCACTGTATTCAAAAAGAGAATGAAAAGAAAACAGGTGAGTAGAAAGGGCTGATAGAAAGTTAGGGTAGATTTTCCATGAAAACAGAGATATGTATAGACTCAGAAATGCCCTAAAAAGTGTTTCACAGTTGGCTTAGAGGATTAAGAAACTGCTAACAAGCTGTTTCGTGTAGTTCAGTGGTGCAAGGTTTCATTCCCTCAGTTTCCATTTTTCCAGGATTCATAAGCAAACAAGTTTAGAGGCATGGGCTAAGCAAAGTGTCACTTGAAACACTCAAAGGAAACTGTCATATAGGACAAGGTAGCAACATTCCAATTAATAGCTTGACATCTGCCTTTAAGGAAGCTGTTGTAAGTAGTCTTCTGGCAAAAAGTCTACTTAAAAAGATTTGGTGATTGATGGTATAGAAAGCCTTTGACAACTCAAGCAATGACATACCAGCAACACTGCACTTCCATGGATAAGTCTAGTGTCTATGGTATGGCTTGGTGCCATCTTCCTTGTAGTATAGCTGGTAGTTGAGTGGCAGTTAATCGAAGTCCACTGATTCAGTGCACACTTTCTCTGATCATGGGTTCTGATCAAATGTACATGTTCATCAGTAATGTGTCTACATGTATAACTGGATTCTGTCCTGTGTAGAAATTGGTTTGTTTCTATTTAAGGCTGATTTCAAAAGTCTGACCATATCAGTGTGTTGCTAATTTTTTTTTTGGTGTGTGTGTGTGTGTGTGTGTGTGTGTGTGTGTGTGTGTGTGTGTGTGTGTGTGTGCATGTTAAGCAGAGCTTGAGAGATGAGCTGCATAAATGTCAATCAAAAAGTTGCTTTGCTTGTGTGTTCCGAGTGTGTGTGTGTGTGTGTGTGTGTGTGTATGGTACGATGAGTACACAGGTCATTGTGTATGTTTTGCTGATGTTTATTTTTGACAATGCCCATTGATTGGTCTACACTGTTAAGAACTATACCCATTTGATTGTGTCAAGGAGAGCAATATGTATCATACCAATAATTCTGAAAAGCATTTTATTAACTGACTTGTGACAATGTGAGGTACTACTAGCTATGCCAGGAGAAGTAGGGCAGAGGATGTGTAACATATGCCAGCACAGCTAGCTGGAATTTTGTGAAGAATTGTATGTCATTTTTATATCAAACTGATTTGTATAGATGGTTGTGTAGAAAAATGTATTTGTAAATATGTACCAACAGTGTGCCCTGACAGACAGAAAAATAAATATACATGTATTATTGTAACTGTTTAAATGTATATGTTTTAACAGAGGATACAAGAAGAGAACATGTTAATCTCAAACTTTGAAATGTTCCAAAATCAAATTACTGGGCCTAGGCCATAAATATATTATCTTACAGTTCTCAATGCAGCCAGAGACAAAAAGTCTGTACTAGGAAGATTCTTGCATTGTCATTGGAATGAAGTAATTGCTACTCTGGAAGAGTGGAAGTGTTTTATGGTTGTATTATTTCCAGGAGCTGCAGCAGATCTTAGCAAGGCTCTGTGTGTGTGTATTATTGACACCTATGTGCTAAATCCTGACCGCTTCTAGCCAAGGGGGGTTGCATGGGAACCAGAAGTCAGATGACAGGATGTATGTGATGTCATTCTGTAGTTGTTGTTGTTTGTCTTTCGGCTTTTCCCGGTTAGGGGTCGCCACAGCGGAACTCCGGTCCGCTAAATGATTGGCAGTAGATTTTCACGAATGCCGAGGTGCCAGCTCAACGTCCAACCTTCAATGAAGGCATGCCCATTTACGCATGTCTTTCAAATGCCCAACAAACCGCGGGGAGGATAAGCAGACTCCATTCTGTAGTACTGGACAAAGATAATATTTTAATACTAGCTGAGACGAAAGTTTCAGATAACTCTGTTTTTGTAACCTGACAAAGAAGGATCTCTCACCTACTTCATCTTCTCTTGCTCTGGTAAGTAACCAGGGAATAATAATTCTTTAGATCAATCAGGAAAATATAGTGAGATTTGTTAAGTATTGTTTTTTCTGTAACTGTGTGAACCATCCACCTGTGTTATTGTTAATATTTCCTGTGATTGAAACTCTGGTGTTTATTGTAAATAGATATTAAGCAGTTTAATGTTCTTTTATTACTTATTATTAAATATCCAAATAACAACCACCAGAGCTTTGACATGAGTAGATCCAAGTATAAATACGAACACACCCAAACCAAGAAGAAAATCAGGAAGGCAACAGGGTAAAATTGATGTAAAAATCCAAGTATTTATTAGGCCAAAGGAAACATAAGCACTTTCATGGCAATAAGAATCCGCTTCATCAGACGTATATTGAAAAATCCATTATTCTTTGATTTAAATAGCTAAAACATTAGAACAATTAAAAAGTAACCTATAGCTAAACTGAAGCAATCAATCAAGTAAACAAAACAATTAGTTCACTGGAAAGGAATTTTCAACAGCTAAGCTAAACTTTAAGCACTAAGTGCTCAGTAAAATGCATAATGCAATGAAATACAAATGCTATTAAAACGTAACAGTGAGGACAGAATACAATAAATGTTAAATAGTGAAATGCCTTAGCAGCAGTAGATATATATGGATAAGTAAATATCAATATAAATATGAGTATAAACATCCAAAATAATAATGCATTTCATTTTACCCTTCTATTTTTTAGTATGGGTTTTAAAGGGACTGTGTCATTAAGACCACGCCCCCTATGTGCACCTAGCCTTAAAATCTATTTACTCTCTAAAGTTTCTGTATTATTAACTAGATCACCCATTCTTACACTTATTTCTTGTAGCTGTAATACTTGGAACCAAAACTGATGTTTCTCTCCTAGTTGTAAAGTATGTTTGGCTAGAGCACTATATATAAACCCCTTAGATGTGCAGTACATATGGTCCCTAATTCGTTCACGAAGGAAGCTATTAGTTTTACCTACATAGAATGAATAACATTCCATGCAGGTAGCTATATACACTAGATTTTTAGATATGCAAGTACTAGAATTTCTTGACTCCCATAAATAACCAGTGTCAGGGTGCCTAAAAAAATTGCGATTCATCAATGTATTGGCATTGTGCACATTTACCACATCTTCTTGTGCCTAGCCACATCACCTCTCTATTCTCAGTCAAAGTGGTGGGGTAACATAATTGATGTTTTAGACATTTTTTATTCTTATATACATGTCAGTTGTCCACCCACTATACTTGCAGTAAGATCATCTATTAACAAAATGTGCCAATTTTGAGCTATGATCTGTTCTATTCTATTCACATTCGTAGCATAAGGTAAGATAATGGGTAATTTAGTAGGTGCTGTTTTGGAACTTATGTTCTGAGGATCTTTTGGTCTATGTGAAAAATAGGGTTTCGCTTGACCTCCTCTTTGCAAGTCCACTTGCTTATAAATTTTGTTGATTTCAAGTTCATCATAACCTCTTTTAACAAAATTTGTTTTCATTTTAATTAGTTCATTATTATATATATCCTGGTTGCAGCATAGTCTCGAAGTACGCATCGCTTGCCCTTTCACAATATTGTGGAAAACTCTAGGATTATGCTGTCCCTGTGTAAATAAGATGGTTTATAACAGGGTTTTCTGTATACTGTATACTGTAGTGCTACAAATCCCTTGTTTAACACACACACACACACACCACACACACAGAAACAAGCATTAGTTGACACCTGTACACCCAGACACACCAAACACACACATATGCTTTTCACGTGTAGGCCAATCCCCTATGCCCCACCCTAAATTAATATAAGCAATTTCAATAGTGCACTTACTTTGGGGTAACCCCGCACACATTCACAGATGCATAAATACACACACTTAGTGCTTAAAGTTTAGCTTAGCTGTTGAAAATTCCTTTCCAGTGAACTAATTGTTTTGTTTAATTGATTGATTGCTTCAGTTTAGCTATAGGTTACTTTTTAGTTGTTCTAGTGTTTTAGCTATTTAAATCAAAGAATAATGGATTTTTTAATATACGTCTGATGAAGCGGATTCTTATTGCCGTGAAAGCGCTTATGTTTCCTTTGGCCTAATAAATACTTGGATTTTTACATCAGTTTTACCCTGTTGCCTTCCTGATTTTCTTCTTGGTTTGGGTGTGATCGTATTTATTATTAAATATATTTAAACTGTTCATTATG
This sequence comes from Protopterus annectens, assembly GCF_019279795.1. NCBI lineage: Eukaryota > Metazoa > Chordata > Ceratodontiformes > Protopteridae > Protopterus > Protopterus annectens. The sequence goes on along the minus strand of NC_056733.1, from coordinate 1,348,148,659 downwards.
GCTGGTCCTTTAGAGAATACTTTAACCTTTGAGAGCACTTATATCTGTTGGTGGCACTGTGTCCACTCCTGAAAGCCTGGCTGTTTGGTCAACATTACCATTTGTATTAATATTAATTTCACTCAGTATAATTGAGTACCCTTGCAAGAGTCTTAGAGTAGCTGGCTTTGGGGTGTCTGGTGGCAGTGTAACTACCTTATATTCTGTGTAGAAGGCAGTATAGTTAGTAAATGTAGGCCAGCCTTTCCCAGGTGTGTGTGTGTGTGTGTGTGTGTGTGTGTGTGTGTGTGTGTGTGTGTGTGTGTGTGTGTGTGTGTGTGTGTGTGTGTGTGTGTGTGTGTGACTGTGTATGTGTTTGTGTGAAAATCAAACCTCAAAATGTGTATGTGTGTCAGCTACTTGGAGTAGGGACACAAAGCACTGGTTTCACAGAGAGGGTGCTGGAGGATTTGGCTTGGGCACTCAGCTGAGGATTTAACTCTACAGCTGCCCCACTGGGGAGCCTTACTGGGGACCTGGGGAGAGACAGAGAGACAAACTCAGACCATGGGATGAGTGTGTTCCCTGTGTGCTGTTAAGGGAATTTGTGTTTGACGCAGACAGCTACATCTGGAAATACTGACTGTTTCCATTTTTGTTCCAAGTGAACATCCCTCTCCAGTGTCAGTGGTGAGGACTGAGGTTCCTTGATTACTGGCCCAGAGTGAGGACCCCACATGACTAACCAAAGCTATAGATGAGAAATTGGTGGCAAAAAATATCCTAGCTAGATTTTTTTTATTTATTTTTATTTATTTTATTTTACATTTGTTGTCCGGGCTAGTCTAACTGGATATATGTCCATTTTCAGTAGAGGCCTGGGGAGAAAAGCCCCACATAAAACAAATAGCACATTAAAAATGCAGTTTCAAAACATTAAATTTAAATTTTATTTAAGTTTTACAACAGCCTTAGGCACATTACAACATAACAGTGTAGTATATGGTAATATAACATTTACACAAAGTAGATTTTTATGGAAGTAGCTTTATTATATGAAACAGAGCAAGATAACATTTGGCAAAAGGGAACTTTTATTTTATATTTTTATAGCCTGCATGAGATGATCATGATATTTTCTTCTTCTTCTTCTTTCGGCTTTTCCCGGTTAGAGGTCACCACAGCAGATCACCTGTCCGCTCATGATTGGCAGTGGAATTTTACAGTGCCAAGTTAGATCATGATATACTGATGATAATTAGTAGATAGTAAGCCTTTTATCTCGGTGTGCAGGATTTGACTATCATATAAAGGTTTTCATTTTTTCGCCACAAGTTTCTTTCATTTTCATATGAGGAAATGCCACTCAGTAAACATGAATTCTGAGAAACATAGCATATCACCTTAATCCAGATGAGTTCACATATAGGGTATTTTCAGAGGTGAGGGATTCATTTTACTTGGTTTCTGAAAAATTTGTATTGAAAGCATAGCTCTCTAAGCTGTTCTTGATCTTGCTTGATATCCTTGATTTTGACTCATATTTACCCTGGCCCTTTTAATATTTTAATTTTTTCTGATAAATTACTGAGGATTACGGTCAGCCAGTAGTACCAGTCATTAGAATTTCATACTAGCTATTGTCCAGAAAATGCATGATGATGTAAAATAAGTTGTTCTATTAGCCTTTTAAGTGAATTAGAGTAATATTCTAAAATAATGTCTCAAATTTTTAAGTTTTGTCCCTTATTCTTGAGCAAAGTCGAGAGTTATGACTGGAATCACTTACCTGATTTCAAACTAGACATGACCACATGTGAAATCTTGTTCAGTCTTCACTCTGTTATCTGGGACCTTCTAATGGGGGTGGGGACAGATAGTAAACTGAATATCGTAAATATCAAAGCAAACTGAGACGCATTCTCTTTACTTGTGTTGCCAGTGGGTACTTTTTTCCGTCCTTGAAGTAGTCGATCTTGGCTTTGTACTCACAAGCTTTACAACCATTAGTTTAAGAGCATCCCACTGGTGTAAGTTAGTGCTGCATCATGACAATATTTTCAGTGCTGGTTCTCTTCCTGTAGCAGACTAAATTAAACATCCTTTGAGATGCTATGTGCATGCTTGCTGCTACCTCTGGTATCTACCTTTAATTCCTCAGCCATATACTGTGTTTGAAAACAATAACTTACAAGCCTTCCTAATCTGTTCCATCTAATTTCACTATCACCCATTAATATTACTTGGTGATCTACTGTTTGTTGCAACATATTTGTATCCAAGTCCTGTACTTGTACTATTTAGACTGTATCTCTCTTATTGTACTGCACTTAGGTGCTTTACTTTTCTGATAATTAATTTTCTGATGATTAATAGGTCAGATGGCACTGATCAAAAGTTTAAGGTCATGAGCTCCTAACAAAAATTATTCTGTAATCCTTTGATTTTCTGAATATTCAGTTGTATATTTTGTGTCTCTATGTAAGTCAGACCAAATGTAGAATGCCCTAGAAAAAGGCTCTTACTAGTTTAAAAATTAAGAAACAAAAATGTCCATAATTCACACACAGTATTTTATGTCATTCTCAATATCCAGTAACTGCTTCACTTCTGTAAACAGAGAGAGCAGATGTTATGCTATTTAATAAATCCATTTCTAGAAACAGCAAGTTTGCATATACTGGAGAGCCATCCATCCACAACCCCTTTTCCCATTTTTCACATGGGGACAGGGTATGACTTCAACAGTGACAATCATCTAGAATCAAGGTTCACACCACCAAGTGGCTAGCCCTGCTGTGACTTGCATAGTCTGGAGATATCTTGCACAAACTTTAGAGAAAGCCCTAAACCGTGATACCACAGGACTTGGAGGAGTATACATTATGGTCAGGAAAAATCAAAACTGTTTATACCCAAGACATAAGTCAAGCAATATTTTAAGTTTGGTCTAGGCCCTGTACTAGTGAGAAGGCTTTAAAAGTATTGAAGAGTAACTTGCTTTTGGAGAGCTAGTTTTGAATCTGCACCACATCAGACAGGGATTCATATAGCATTGCTTTTAAAGAACTATGATAGCACCCAATAAGGCTGGCCAAAGGGAGCAGAGATGTATGTTTAGTGATAACAAAAGAAAGCCAGTATATGCAGAGAAGGAAGAGCAGTGCTACCTAAGGGGCACAGACGAAAGTTGCACCCAGGTCAGAATAGGTAGACTGATAATTAATGCAGATGCATCTGTTACTTAAGCAGATTTTGGAACTGAATCATTAATTGTAGAGAAAGTAAATTGTGAGATTCCCAGTTGGTGGTTTATATATCAAAGTTTGTTTGAAAGCCATGTAAGAAAGAACCACTGCGATATGGTCAATGTCTAGTGCATGCCAGCACTACTGTTTCTGATATTGCTAAGTCAGTCTATAGAGGGTTAAGTAGAAAACAAATTATAAACATGCCTGTCACCACAAAGGAGTTTTTTTCATAGACAGACAGGATGGCTGTTGATCTATATTTAGAGAGAATTATTTTCCTATTTCTTGAAAACAAGGGTGATGCTAGCTAATTTCCAGACCTCAAGGACAAAGACACATGAGAGTGATAAGTGCTAAATATATGTTAGGGAAGTAGTGTTGAAAGGAGCTGTAACTTTCAGTAGCATTGCCAGAAGAGATGGCCTGCCATCATAGGCAACCATTCTCATTTATGGAGATAGCAAGTGATTTAATCAGTGTTAGAATGAGACCATTTGTAGGGTTTTTAAGTACCTGTGAAAGAAGGATGTCTGAGAAGATTTGGACTAAAAAAGAATATCATGTAGAATAGGCTGACAGTGTGCTAGGATGATATTTTGGATGACCTAGTGCATGTTTGCCAGCACAGCAACCTGAACTTCTGTGAGGTTTTTTTTCTTAACTCATGTATGAATTATAACTTCACTGTCCCACAATGCAGTGTTTGAGCACACTCTCACTTACCCCAATGATATTAATATTTCACCCATATATAGTCAATCCAGATATTCTAGATGTAAACCACTTTCATAGATGTTTGCAGGTGTTAGTTGGCCTTCATTACTTTTGCCCTGCCTGCTTTTGGCAATGTGTTCATCCCATGTATATCTGTCTACCAGTCCGCATACACACACATACACACACACTTACACGTACACACAGAAAATTAGACTTGCTCATAAATTGCTAGCCATCTGTTCCAAGATTCTACTGTCTATGCAACAAACATGAAGTTACCTTATTGGGTTCTGCTTACATTCAGTTCTGAAGAGTAGTTTATGGAGAACATTATCATGATAGCCATTCTTTCATTCAGTCCCAGGGGCTGATGAATTGTCATGACTCAAACTATCCAGTCTACCAAACTGTCATGACATACATATAGTGCTGAACAGTGCTCCTAAGTGCTGTATGGCAGCTTGAAACTGCATTCTCCAGCACACTTTTGACTCCCATTGATTTTAATATTCATTGTTACATTATCATGTCACCTGCATTGGAATCACTATTCATGGTTTTGAAATCATTCCAGAATTAAAGCCAGTCTTTAAACAATGTCCTTTTAACATGTCTAATTTTATAATTCCTTTTGATGCGTACTGTTCATAAACTGTCACAAAGCAACTACTGTTCTCAAGATATGGCCTGAGGCCTGTAATACAAGGGCTGCAACTATCACTGGGTTGGGGAGGGGAGCATGTACGGTGGCTTGATTAGCCTCATGGATAGACATAGCTAAGCAATGAGCTGCAGCAGAACTATCAGCTGTATCTCTTGTGCCCGATTGGAGAAGGCTGCTAGTGGGAAGAGCTTGTACGTCCGTACTGAAGGCTCCCTTTGTTTAACAAGGCTGTCTTCAGCTATTTTTAAAATGTAAGCATTTCAGAATACTTAGGAGTGAGTTCATTGAGTGTACAGCTGGAGGGGTAATATGACAGCAGGATGTACTGAGTAGGTCATTGATATGAATATCTGCATAGATAAATCTATTTCCTTATTCCAGCACTAATTGTCAAAAGTAAAAGGGGCGAGAGAGACCATGGTCAGCTTTTAATATTCAGTCTTTATCTAAATATTGTACGGGTCAGTGAAGAAACAAGCACTGTCTATCTGTTCAGACAAATCACTTAACAAAAAAACAGTCATTTGTGTCTTACAGACATAATCACTTGAAATAAACTAATTTAAATATGCATACATATATGGAGAATAGGATTTCAAAGCACTGTTACTAACATTTCTGAGATGTTGTGAATCATATAATACAGGATAGGACTTCAAAGCATTCTCTTAGTTTTAACATTTTTGAAGTTTTGTGAATCGTAGTTTTCTGCTGTTTGTTTAGAGTTAAGCTTTATACAGTTCTGTTGTTGTGTTGAAAAACATTGGCACCAATCTCAGAATGCTTTATTGATATCATCCCTTGAGATGGTTGCCAGTAATTCATTGGCCTGAAAGGCTTTTTATTTAGAATGCCATGACATATTCCTAAATAGTGCAGCAGGGTTGCATAGAAGTACATGCCCCTGTGGTTCAGTTGTAATAGGCATTGTATATTCCTTGTGGACTAGCTGTGGGTATGGTTTTGTGCATGGTCGAAAAATTTGAAATGGCCATAACAGATTGCCTGCTGGCACTCAACTCCTGCTCATGTGATCTGGACATAAGAGTATAGGAGTATCACAGTTCTTTTTGTGCCTTTTCTGACCTGACTTTCAAGCCTCCACTAACACCACATTGCCCCATTCACTTTTCCACCATATCTGGCATCTCACAACTCCCCATGAGGAACATCTCTTTTCATCTTGTGTCCAGATGACATGAACAAGAGTTGAGTGCAAACAAGCCATCAGTTATAGCCATTTCAGATTTTTTAAGAATGCACAAAACCATACCCACAGCTAGTTGGCAAGGAATATACAGTGCCTGCTATGACTGAACCACATGGGCATGTACTTCCATGCAACCCAGCTACAATACATAGAAGATGCTGAGTGCACAATGGCAGGCTGCCCCTCCGGCGCTCTCTGTTTGTAAAAACAGTTCCTACTGTCTTCTGTCCATTAGATGGCCCAGCAGTAGATTCATACTTCGCCACCTGGTTGGAGGAATCAGCCACAGGCATCTGACTCTCATCCCATTGACCTAGCCAGATCTGATATCACATGGGTCCAGTATTGAAATCATAGTCACCGTAGCTGCAAACAAGACTCTGTCCTTATGAGGCATGGAGCTGCCTACATTCGTAGTACTTTTACCTTACTTTGCCTTTCCAATTTTTTCTCTAAGCTCCACCTTCTCTGCATGCACACACACATGCTCCCAGACACACACACACACACACACACACACACACACACACACACACACACACACACACACACACACACACACACATCAATGAGGTAAATGTCTGCATTCAAACCAGTTCAAAGCATTGTTTAATATATTGTTGGACTGGAGAGAGTTTTATACTCTCTGCTGAATGTCCAATCAATTTTGTAAGTAAGGTTCCATGGCTCTTCAGGTCCAGTAGATATAGGCAGAGATCTGTTTTGGACATCTGTTGTAAAAAAGCAACACCATCAAAAGAAATAAGGGCTGAAGTTTTTCTTGTGGGATGTAGTGACCAAATATAAGAACATTTTGTGTACATTACAGTTTCTTTTGCCACTACTGGAATATCTTTCCTAATTCAATAGCTCTGCATTGCATAGTTCATATTTGCAAATATTTACCTTCATGGGATGTATCTTTTCTTTGGTTACACTGTCTCATATGGAAGATCATGCACCCCCAAGACTAATAATTGGTGCTAGTGTACAGATGTTTTGGGGCACATTGCCGACCAGCTGAGTATGGAGCCCAGTTTTTATTAGAGTCACGGGTCACAGATATGTAAGTATTTCATGCATGCTGTGTATTTGTCTGAAAGTGTAAGAGCACTGATGTTTCACAGCAAATAGCCTCCTCACCAAGGGAGTGAGGGTAAAATAGATTGTTATACAGTGCTTACCAAACTGGAAAGAGATGAAACTGATGGCTGTATATTGTGCTGCAGCTTGCTGAAACATCCTGTTGCCAAGTGATATAAATGTATTGTTAATGCATATTATCTTAGCAAGAGATGACTGTCTGAATACAGTATAACAAAGTTTGCAAATGAGTGCAAACTGGGGGGGGGGGGCTGTTGTTAAGTCACCCTCTGATACCCAAACCTTCCATTATGAACTCTCTCTGCTTAACTCATGGTGTACTAAAATGGACACAAACAGAATGATAAAAGGTGTAGTATTGTCACTTTTGGCAGACATCCCCATCTACTCATGATAGTAAATAGACAGCATATCACTGCAAAATGAAAATTTAGTTAGGGACGTAGGTGTCTTGGTTGATAGCTCCCTCTCTTTTATGTGGCAATGGTTGTCTGGAACTCCTTTTATTTAGCACAGCTAATTGCAAAAGAAATATCTTCAAGGTCTAAAGAGGTAATCACTCCCTTAAATTCAACACTGATAAGGCCAATTACTGAGTACAATGCCCCCTTCAGGGTGTGTTTCACTAAACATTTCAAACAATTAGCAAATCCCTAAAAGCTCCTAACCAAAAAGATCACATGTCTAAAATCCATGAGTTGCCAAGAGAGGCTAGAAGCTCTATCCCTTTATTCAGTGTCTTACAGACTTTGGAAGTGTCTCACTCAGTGTGCCATAAAAGTCCCAGTGGTCCTGGAAATTCTGTATTTCCACAAATCCAACATCTACACCGATACTATAACCAAGGACTTTAATCTTCACCAACAGATAAATACAACATGATGGAAGGACAGGACCTGCACCTCCCACACCTCTAGAATAAATTCCTCTGCATGTTAAGCAGTGTGACTCACTGTCTTCCTTTAAACATAATCTAGATAACTGGCTGAGTATTTAGGACCATAAGATCATAGAAAGTTACTAGGCTATTGGCCCTAAGGCCCTTACAAGCCTAGCCAGGACTTTAGCCCATGTTCAGACAAGTCAGCACCCGATGCCCCAGTCCAGCAGGGACACAGGTGGAATCCCAGGGGTGTATTTTCTGTTCCCCATCCAGTTATCCAGGTTGCGCCTAAAAAGGGTTAATGAGGTACTCTGCTTGATGTGGAGTGGGAGTCTATTCCACAAGAAAGGGGAGTCCCTGGGGTACAAATCTGTCCTGCCAACAAATCCTATTGATGTCACAAATCAAGCTGAGGTCACGCTTGCAGGTTACTTGAGTGGAGCTAGACTTGTGGATATCCAGCAGTCCCATCAAGGCAGGACTTGAGATTGCTTTGTATGCCAGTTAGAGGTCACCTCTGACAAATCTGTAGAAGACTGAGTAGAGGGACAGGGCCTTTATCCAGAGAGGGAGTGTGGTCTAATGGTTAAGGTGTTTGCCTTACAAACACAAGGTGCAGGGTTTGAGTCTCACAAGGGATAATTGGCTAGGCTTAAAATGGCTCGCAAGGGCAGTTAGCCTAGTACTAATCTATGAACCTATGAATCTATGAACCTAGCCTATCTGTGCAGGGTAGATGTTTGAGGCCCTGGATTCTCCTGGTGAGGATCCTCTGTGGTCTCTCAAGCTGCTGAATGTGCTTTGTGAGGTAGATGCCGAAAGGGGCATTGTACTCAATAATGGGTCTTATAAGGGAAGAATGCACTGATGTTATGACCAACTTGTCTCTGGATGAGATACTCTTACTAATGAGGTGGCCATGTAGAAAGCTTTCCTTACAATGGAGGCAATATGGTGGTCAAAAGTTAGTTTGCTATCAACCTGAGTGCCCAAGTCCCTCACGACTGATTGGGTGCTTAGGACTTTGTTATTAATGTGATAATTTGTGGGGGATGTCACTCTCCCCAAAGGGGATGAAGATGTATTTTTTAGCATTCAGTTTGAGGCCATGTTTCTGGCAACAGTCATTTGTTTGGGTGAGACCCTCTTGGAGGATGTCCACATCACCAGGGGAATTGATGACAGCGCCCAGTTTTCAGGCATCTGCAAACTTGGTCAGCCATAGCACACTGGTTTTGGCCTGCACCCAGTGGTGGCTGGTGACTTCAAATTAAAGGAGGGCTGCAGGAGACAGCTGAATGGGTGGGGTCAATGGGAGGGGGTGTGGCCAACTAGAAAGGGGGTGGAGCTATGCTCAAAAGCACAAAAACTGGAACTTTAATTAAATACGCTGTCCTGGGTGCCAAACAGTCATTACGAGAGTCCAATCAAGACAAAATGAAGTGTAGAAGAAAAAAATATTTCAATGCATTGACTACATGACAACTTACTTAATATCCAGATGGAAACAGGTTGTGAGGCATGAAAAAATAAATTACTTTTTAAATACATTTGTGGTGGTGGTGCTGCGGTAGCATTGTCGCCTCATAGTTAGATGTTGCCCGTTCGATTCTCAGTTAAGAACGTCTTCTGTGTGGCGACATGCGTGAATGGGCCTACTTTCATTGAAGGTTGTGCGTTAGGCCCGGCAAGCCAGTACATAAAAATCTACTGCCAATCATTAGCGGACCGGAGTTCCGCTGTGGCGACCCCTAACCGGGAAAAGCCGAAAGACACAAACAAACTGGAATGCCAGTCAAAATCAAGTATAAAAAAACAAGCATCACTCAACTCAAACCACTACTCCTTGCACTGCAGTTCTAATTATAATTTATATTCAGTTTTATAAAATTACCAAGTAACATGCTGAAAGTAGCAATCTCTGTGATACCCCCACTTGTAAAAATGTTTCTTATCCAAAAAAGTCCTGCTGCCTGACACAACTATCTACTTGTTTCATGGGGAAGACATGATCAAAGTAAAAAATGAACAGCAAACAAGAAACAAGCTCAAGATAAATTGCTTAAAGGATTCCTGCACAAGTTATGGACCACACATGATAGATTGGCATTCTGTTTAGTTTACGGGTAAGCCTGCAAAGATGACTGCAAGTCTCCAACAAAAGATGACTGCAAGTCTCCAACAAATGTAATGAGCTTCTGAAAATACTGTAATCCTGTCCTTTTATTACAAATACTGTCATATGCATTTCAATACCCAAGGCTTATACATTATCTAGTTATGTAAATATTCACGGCATGGCAACAACGAAAAGGCTTTCAATGCTGGTAATTCTTTAACAGTATGCTTATTAAAGCTTATTTGCATCTTACAATCTCCGACAAGCTTGCCTGATGGTCATTAAATCATTGCTACTTAAACAGAGCAACAGGGCACTGTGACAGCATGCATTTCCTGAATAATAAGAAGCATAAATCAGCAGTATAAAAATATGACAGAAAACCAGAACATTCTGCAAAATCAAGGACAGATGAAAAGCCACGGTCGTACTTGTGGTCTACTTGGGATGGGGGAATACTCTGCACACTTACACTGCATAACTGCTCCTTGCCTTCCTTGGACACATCCAGAGCCACTACAATGGGGCGTGGGGTCCAACAAGTATGTCACAATTTGAAATGTCTCTGGCTGACAGTGATGGCTCTGACACTCATACCTCTCAACTTCAGAGCAAGAAATCTGGACAAAGCCATACATAGAACTAGAAGTGGGACACAGGCCCAAAAATAAGGACAATTTTTAAATATTGCTCTTATTAACTTAGATAATAGAACAGTAGTAGGTCTTGAATTAGTACGAAATTTCTGAAGGGTATGAAATCTGAAACTCAAATGTCTGCCATTATTTTCTAACTTCAATCTTTAATGACTTGCCACTAATTTGCCAGAAAACCACAGTTTTACAGACCAAAATGTGATGCAAAAATATAAATTTGCCACACAATACAGCTGGGAACCTGTCAAAAAAGGGACACCTTTTTAATATTAACACTGTTAACTTAAGCAGCTAACAAAATAAGAGCATCTACATGCATTTCTGAAATAAAAGTAATCTATAACTCTGATCATTACAGTTATATATAATTGTAAACCCTCCACGTTTTCTTCCAAAATTGCCATTTTGTGGAGGGATTATTAGGGGAGAGGAACATTTTAAGCCAAAATTGGGGACAATGGAGAGGTTTGGATATTCCTAATTCTACAAAGCGATTTGCACATACCTCTCAACCTCTTAATGCAGGAAATCTGGACAAGGCCAAATATATTGGGGGAACATACAAACATTACTAAAAATTGCTCTTGTACAAACTTAAGACGGTTGATAGAATAACAGGTCTTGCATTAGCATGCATTTTTCTGAAGGTTATGATGTCTGAAACTCAATGTCTGTCATTTAGTGACTTCATTCCTAAATGATTTGCTAGAAAACCACAAATTTTATGAGGAAAAAAACAAAAATAAGAAGCAAATATCTATTCATTCTGCAAACATATGTACAACTGAGAGGTATAGTTCAACCGGGGCTGTCTGAGTTTGCTACCCCCCTCACAAAATCATGGTCGAATGGAGCCTCCCCCCTGCAGCCATTCCAATGTCCCATTCCTTGGTTATTTTGCCCCATTTACCATAAACACTGTAATGTGCATACTGCTTTACTTCTGCGATGATTTAAATTTCATTTGAAAGTTTTATTTTGCATTTTACAGCACAAACCCTAATAGATATCTGTTAAACAAAGCAATGCAGTCTCACAATGAAAATAGACTTAGCATTAAAACTTCTCTGCCCTTGAAACTCACATGCATTGAAACAGCATTGAAACCCACATTCAAAGAAAATACATTTTGCCAGTGGCAGATAAAGATTAACTCTGGGCTGTTTTCAAAATCATAGGCTCCTTAAACATGAAACATACACATGCTCTTTGATACACCTCCCTGACTGTATTACATTATATTCCTTGTACAATACAGTACAGTTGTTAGAGGGCATTTTAAATGTATTGTTTTAAACATTTTTCCAGTAAACAATGAAACAAAATGCATACACCAATGACAAAAGTGCACAATTCAGAACATTTCCATCATAAAAAGTCTACTCAACCTTCTATAGTCCACCAGTATCAGTAAATATGCACAATCTCTGAAGTAGTAAAATCCACATTAAAGAAATCCGTAACTAATAAAGAGGTTGCTGCTAGCAAACAACTTTATATGTCATTGTTTCATCTACAAATAAAGTGCCTGTTGCCCTTGAAGAATAAATTGCCTATGCTGCATGCATTAAAAAAATGATAAGCTAGTAATACCGCAATAGGGAATGGATAGCAAACTGATAACAGGTTCATAGTTACTAGGTATCTTTGCCAAAAAGGACTGCAGCATCCACCCCCTTTACAACACAGTACAGTATCAGCAATGCATCTACCTACTGTGAGAGTAGAACCCACAGCCTTCTGCATCAAAAGCAAGTACACTACCTGTTGTGCTATTAACAATGCAAGCAAACTTAGCATAAGCAGCACTAAACTTTTATTCCCCTGCAGCTCTCAGCTCTTTGTAAGACCTACTCGACACTCAGCTGTATCTCTGAACTTTGCAGCACAAGAAATCTGGAAAAAGCCAAAATGTATTGGGGGGGGGGGGACAAAAGGTCAAAAACCAAGGACACATTTTAAACATTGCTTGTATAATGTTGTAAAGTTGCTAGAATAAAATGCTGTGTTACCACCATACATTTCACTGCCACGTCTTGAACCCAGGGAACCCTGTGCAAAACAGTCAGAGCAACATACCACTATGCCAAATCAGCTGTTTTGTGAAAGAGGAAGACGGAAACTTAAATGGCTACCATTTAATGAATTCAGTTCTCACCATAGCACAGCTGTCAACCTCTTAGCACAAAACACCTGAGCAAAGCCAATAATGGGTGAATACAGCCCCCAAACATTCAGTGAATTCAGTTCTCACCATAGCTCTCTACTTATTAGCAAAAAACACCCGGACAAAGCCAGTAATGTGGGAATATAGCACCCAAACATATTCAATGAATTCAATTCTTACCATAGCTCTCAACCTTAGCACAAAACCTGGATGAAGCCAATAATGGGGGAATACAGTCCCAAAAATAGGGACAAATTTCAAATATCCATCTTATACACTTAGAAAAGTGCTAGAGTAAAAGCTTTTGTGTTACCATGCACTTTCTGAAGAATATGAAGTCTGATATTCAAATGTGTGTCATTTTTAACATTTGTTAACCAGGAAAGTCTGACTTGGAACAAAAGCTAATTTTTAGCAAAGGCCCAGGGAGAAACACTCCAGACAGACACATGTCTTTGTAAGATGGGAGGACACTACAGGAAACAAAAACAGGGAGGGTATACAGACTCCACACAGAAGGTAAGGCACCCCAGCCAAGAATCAAACCAGAGAATATGTAGCTGTCAGGCAACAATGCTACCACTGCACCAATGCACTACTGGCTTTGCAAGGAGTGGACACAAAAATACAGAAACCACAGATTTTATGAGGAACAGAACAAGTATGAGGGAAAAATCTGCAGCATTTTTACAAATGGTGGTGGGTAGGGAATTCAGGCTCTTGCCACCTGGGCCCAAAGTGCAGGGTTCAAGCCTTATTCTCTACCCACCACCATGTAGCACCTGGGGCATTACACACACACACACACACACACACACACACACACACACACACACACACACACACACACACCTTTGTTGCAGCATTAAATCCACAGCCATTGGAGCACTACAAGCCTGCCCGCGCATTACATCCTTCCCTACGTCCGTTGGAGCATTCAGTCCACCACGGCCTGTGAGATCTTCTTCCCCCGATGAGACTCCCAGCCTGCTGACATTGCAGTCCGAGTCCAATCCCTTTCCTGCGACAGTCTATGCAGTAACAACTGCATAGACTTCTGGGATATCTGCTCTTGAACGTTTCCTAATCCGGACTGCTGCTGAGACAGTCTGTGCATGCTCCAGACTGTCTCAGCAGCAGTCTGGATATCGAAAATGCTGCTAGTGCACATGCGCGAAGGTCTGCTATTTGTGATCGTTTTTTTTATTTTTTTTTCTTCTTTTCTATTTTATTTTCTTTTATTTTTTTCTGTTTTACAGCTGGGGGGTTGCGGTCCGGCAGTCCAATAGCACGGGCTGCCCCTGCCTGCACCTCAGAAAAGTTATCCCAAACAACAAAGGCCCCAAGACTGATCCCTGGGATACACTGCTCATTACAGGTTGAATGCTTGTGGTGGCTTCCCCTACTCTAACTAGGTGGGTTCTATCAGTGAGCCAGCTTGCTACCCATCTGATAACATATGGATTGATGCCTAGTTGATAGAGTATATCTATTATACCCGAGTAGAAAAAGTATCAAAGGCTTTGGCCAGGTCAAGGTAGGCAGTGTGCACTGTCTTCCCTTCTTCCATGGCTTTGGTGACTGTCTCAAAGAAGTCAAACAAATTTAACAGGCATAATCTCCCCTTGATGAAACCAAACTGTGTGAGATCAAGTGTTTGGAGGTTGCCAATGTCCTTGTTAATGAGGTCCATGATAATCTGCTCTATGGCCTTGCAGATCAGGCTAGTTAGGGTGATGGGTCTATAATTTCCTGGATCGGTGAAAGCTCCACCTTTGTGCAAAGAGATGACAGTGGCTGTCCTCCACTCAGCTGGGATGAAGCCGGTACTCAGGCTTTGGTTGAATAAGGTGCCTAATGGGGCTGCAAGTTCCTGCCTGAGTTCATGTAGGATGCAGCCTGGGATGTTATCATGTCCCACAGAGGCTGTATTTTTTGCCTTTGAGAGGGAAGTGATGACTTGCTTCCTAGAGATAAGGGGAGGGGACAGGTGCTAGGGATGTCCTGATTTACTGATGGAAGCGAGAGAGGAGTGAAGTTTTCACTGAACCTTTCTGCCAGCAGGTTGGCTACATCTATGGAGTTTTTGTATGTGGTGTCCTTGACCTCCAGTTCTGAGCAGATCTGGGTGCTTCCCTTGAGACTGCCGACTTAAGTGAAGAAAGTCTTGTGACTGTCTTTAGTAGATGTGGCCAGTTTGGATTCAAAGTTTGCTTTGGAGGATTTCACTAGTGCTCTTATTTGCTTGTTCAGGCTAAGGAGAGAGTGCTTCCAATTAGGCACCTGCTCCTTCTTGATCCTGGACAGCAATTTTTTTCCTTTTATTACCGAGTTTATTTATTGCAGATGTCCACCAGACAGGTTTACTCTTCCTTGAGGAGGAGGATTTTGTCCTGTTGGGTATTGCTGATGCCATGCAGCTATATAAATGCTTATATAGTACTTTGGTGTAGGTTTGGAAATATGTGCCAGTTCCTATGGGGGGTGGGGGGCTGCAAAGCTGTTTACGCCTTCCCTCAGGAGGTTGTAATCAGCTTTGCAGAAGTTTTTTTGTTTGACCCTAGCTGGGGGTGGGTCGGGGAGATGGTGACTTTGAAAGTGACCGCTTTGTGGTCGAATCTTACTAGGGAGATTGACAATGTAGGGATGCTGCAGTGGTTACTCATGTTGGTTAATACAAGTCCAAGATATTTTCACCTCTTGTGGGGGTGTTGACCAGCTGGTTCAAGGCATTTGCACTGAAAAAAATCAAGGAATCTCTGGACATTTGTGTTTTGGCATGAGTAGTTCTTCCAGTCTATGGTTGGGTAGTTAAAGTCATTCAGGATCAAGGTACAGGGTTGAATCTTGATAGATTCGAAGAGGTCCAGATAGGTGGAGTGGGTATCTTGAGTCAAAGTTGGGGGCCTATTGCTAGCTGTGATTTGAATAGGGGTCCTGTCAATGGTTAACTGCACCTGGAGTGTCTCCTATGCGTCATACTGTTTGACCTGCCTGGAGGTCTGTATGTCTTTTACATATATTTCAACCCGACCTCCTTTTGCATTGCTGCCCACAGTTTGGAGTCTGAATGTATTATAGGATGAGTAACCTGATATGGCCGGGGTGCCCTTCGCAGCTTTGAACCACGTTTCTGTGACTGCACAAATGTCACCATCTTCCAGGGTTAAGAATGCTTGCAATGAGTGCAGTTTGATGTTTAGACTCCTAGAGTTTAGCAGCATGACCTTTAATTTGCATTTTGATGAAATTTTCATGTTGGTAGTTTTGACCTCATGACATTGCCTAAAAAGGGACTATGGGGGAAGAAAGAGCCTTTGCTAGGAGCCTGAAGTGCAAGGGAGACAAATTTACTCTGAGAGTGACTGGTATGGTCCTCCTGGGGAAAGGACTTGTAGCCTGAGGGTGGGTACTTGCAAGATGAATAGACTAAATGGCCTTGGAATATTTATGAATGTGTGAATCTAAGATGTATTACTGTACTTGTGAAGCTGGGGATATTCTGACAGATTTATAACCCTTCTTTATGTATATAGAAGAGGTGAGACTGAAGGTAGTATATGTTATTGTTCTCTGTTTGAAAATATATTACTCTAGAATTAGACTGTACTATACTAGTCTGCACCTGTGACATGTGGGATAAAGCCCTAACTGTGGTCCAAGAGACACAAGTTCAGGTACTGGCTTTGTTGTTTGGAGATGTGTGCAGGAAAGATGGATGAGCCCATCCTAGTGGAGAGGGATAGGAATCCCCAACTGGTCATACCCACTCTACCAAAATGAATTGACCTCAGACTTGGGCAGAGGTAATTCTGGAGTGGGGAAAATCAGAGTGGATGTGGTGTGGCCACCCAAGTTCCTGGTGATAATGTTGTATGTTGGTAGATGAGCATGTACACACAGATGGGAAGGAACAGAAGGTCATTGTGGTGATGCATGTGCCTTTGTCACCACCATGCGTTGGAGTTAGATACATGCATAAATGTGCTCCTTAGCATATGCCCTTTTGGAAACAGACTAACAGGAAGGAGTAGCACTGCTTGGTTCCTTGGCCTGCGGACAATTAGGATCTGTTCTGGAACACAATCTACAGGGGGGAGTTGAAGCCAGACCTTCAAACTAGTCTTGCAAGAGCATCACCACCATGACACAGGACTACTGAAGAAGACATGGGCTGATGCACAAATTAACCTCAATGCCACCTCGCTGATGGTCACCTCTAGATGCCTGTCATCTTTGTGGCTGACATTTGACACAGGGTAATGAATTATTACAGAAAACAACTTGGCAAACAACTAATAAAACAAAAAGCAGGTACTGGAGCAGTCGAACAGTCCAGATAGTAAGTTTATTACCAAAGTTTTAAGCGCTTTTCGTCAGCTTGATCAGCTGACTTCTTCAGAAACAGTTAAAACCATTAAGTAGTTTCCTTATATATAGGAATTAAACAATTAACAAGTCCATTAACTCTAATTAAAACATATGAACATTTCCAATTTAAAATAACAGTAACCAGTTATTCTCGAGACTTAGTGGAAAAAACGAACAGTAAAAACATAATGATAAACTAAAAATGGTACACAACTACCCATGTTTACCATGGGTTGTAAGCAACAAACCAATACATGTTATTGTAACTAAAATATTTTAGATAAGGGTAGAATTGAAATAAAAAATTAAAATTAAAAATTAGTGTAAACCCTTTACCAAACAATAACTTAATAAAGTGTGCTTAAACCAAATCACCTCTTAAGACTGTTCAATTTCAAGACACTACTAATTGAGTAAGAGTCATTCAGTCCGGGGTGGCAATAGGCGTTTAACCTCACTTACCAGGCTAGTTCTAGTTCCTCAAGTTTACGTGGCCTTGGACCACCCCTACAATCGGTGTTCACTTGGTCGATAACCACAAATTTAAAAGCATGGTTATTGTGAACAGAAATATGCTTAGCTAAGGCATTTTCATGTTTACACTCCTTATGGCATATTGATGTTCGTACATTCTGTCCCGTAGTCTTCTCTCTGTTTTTCCTATATAGAAGGCTGGACAGGATGTACACTTAGCCAAGTATGTAATAAAGGTAGAGTTACAATTAAATCTACCCTTTAGTTTATAGGACATGCCGTTGATCTGAAAAAAGTTTGTTTCCTCCACATATCTACAGTAATTACAGTTATAACATTTGGTCATACCCGGATTTCATACTAAAGATGTATTATGGTTTTCCAAAAGTGTTTTAAGATTCTTACCTTTCCTAAATGTCACTTTAGGGCTTTCCCCTACTGCTTCATAAATCTGTGGGTACAACTTGAACAATTCCCAATTCTTCTGCAGTATAGTTAAACAAGCATAACTATCACTACTGAAGGTGGTAATAAAATTGGTCGTGTTTTTAATTTTAATTTCATTTACCTCCTGACTAGTAGTTACAAACTCATTTGTGGTATTCTCTTCTAACATGGTACCTGAATTCAAAGGGGTCATAATGTTCTTTACACATAGGAGTGGGTTATAGACGTTTTCACGTCTCTTATCCATCACTTTATGTATAAGTGTATCTAAGAGTAATTCAGGGTAACCTTGATGTAAAAACATACTTTTAAGTGTTTCGCACTCATCATGGAAGTCATCATCCAGTCTAGACATTCTGGCTGCTCTTACCAGTTGGCCTTTGATGACAGATCTCTTTTGATGAAAGGGGTGGCTACTTCTAAAGTGGAGGAACGTGTTGGAATAGGTCTTTTTTCTAAATATCCTTGCTGTGAAGCAGTTCATAACGTAATTCTTGTTTAAGCATACGTCCAAGTAGGCAATACTGTCAGTATTAAACGTGGAAGTGAATTGGAGAAAATCAGTGGTGTTATTGATGTATTGCAGTACCAATTCACTCTCACCCTCATCTCCATTAAATAAAATGAAGATGTCATCCAGGAACCTGGTATAAAAAATAAACCTGTTACAGAAGTCGTTGTTGTTAAAAATAAACTCAGATTCCCAGTATGCCATGACTAAATTGGCTATACTACCCCCACAGGGTGACCCCATTGCAACACCTACTTTTTGTAAGAAGAAGTCATTTTGAAATATAAAATAATTATTTGTAAGTACTAAATCAATAAGTACAGACACTAAATTGATTTCCCTGCTGGTTGCATTGTGTTTCTTTAGCATGAACGCCACCCATTCAAGTGCTTTTTCATGTGGTATGCACGTGTACAAATCCCTCACATCTATAGTTAGGAAATTATAGTGGGGATTGAACTCTAAGGTTCCTATTTTATCAAGAAATGACCAAGAGTCTTTACAGATTTGGGACTCATTGGCTAAATATTTCTGTAATATAGCGTCCACAATTTTAGCACATGAATTAGTTGGTGACCCTCTACTATCCACAAGTGGTCTTAAAGGTGGGTTCTCGATACATTTATGAACTTTAGGAATTCCAAAAATACATGGGTATCTAGGAAACAAAGTTGTTAAATAATTATAGGTCTTCTGATCGATCCTACTCTCTATAAATAAATCCTCAATGCATTCCTTGATGTTCTTATACGCAATATTGACTTCTGAACGTGAACTACTGGCATATGCTTCAGTTTTAAGTAGCTTGGCCATACGTTGTTGGTAATCCAAGGTACTGAAAACAACCAACCCTCCGCCCTTGTCTGGCTTGCAAAACCGTAAGTTTTGTGATCTAAAAAACTGTAAATAATCGTGCTCTATTTTATTAGTATTAGAAGTGTTATTTCGCATAGATCTAATCATGTTACTATGTCTAATATCCAATTCACAACACTTCTCAAAAAACTCTAGCACAGGGTGTAAAGGGGGGGTTGTAAGTACTAGAGATGTAAAACTTATCACAATTGGCCTAGTCCAAAACATTGCCCATTGACAAATTAAAATTAAGTTTTCTAGTGTACGATTTAATATCAACAATAGTATCGACTATATTCAATGGTTTAGATGGTACAAATGTCAAACCTTTTGACAAAAAGTCTACCATGTCAATACTAAATCTAGTAGTACTAAAGTTGTATAGTTGGAAATCTCCAGGGTAATGAATGTGTGGAGATTCCATTGCAGGAGAACATAATGTTCCCGCTTTAATGATATTTAAACGCTCTTTTTATACAAACATTTTTCGTCTTACTCTATAGCAAAACTTCTTCAGAAAAAATGACAATTCATTAAAAATGACCCTTATATAAATGATTCAAAATTTTTGGCGCCAGAATGCGCACCCGAATCATAGTAAAATTTAAAGCTATATTCACATCCACTACATTTCAGAAAATACATTAGTGCAATACATTGAATAAGTTAAAATAAGATAAAATAATACATAATGAAGACTGCTCTAATATATAGGAAGTCTACATATTCTAATAAATTTCTGCATTTCTCTAGTTCACATCCATTTCACCAAAAACGCTCAGTGCTCAAAGGACAATTTGTCCGAGCAGCAAGAATGATAACCAAAGATGAAAAATTTGAAGAAGAATGCAGAAACTTAATGTCTATGTTTCTGAATAGAGCATATCCATCTAATTTGATAGAAGATATAATGAATGAAGTTACAATGAAAAGAAAGAATGGGTTTTATACACATATGTTAAATAATAAGAGCAATGTAAATGAAGAAAATATGATTCTTAGAAATGAAGGTACTATAGAGGTATGCGTATGTAATAAAAGGGGGCCTATAGAACAGGAACAAAAGTTTACTTTAGCATGTATTATGAATTTTTGTTCCTACTCTACACAAATAAAAGGAATAATTCTGAAAAATTGGGATTTATTGAAGCAAGATGTTGGTTTAAACTCAGTGTTCAATCTTACACCAAAATTTGTATGGGGGAAAATAAATAGTTTTAAATTCCTTTTCCAAAGGCAGAAAGACATATTTATAAGAAATCCGGGCATGATGCGATGTGGTAATTGCCCATTTTGTTATATAATGGACACAGGTTACAGTATCGATATTAATGGTTACAAAATCTACGTAAAGGGGAGATATAACTGTAACACAGAGGGAGTAGTGTACATAGCAAAATGTCAAGGTCGCCCATCATTCTATGTGGGCAAAACAGACCATAGGATCAGAGATAGAATTGCAGAACAAGTATTAATCAAGTAAAAGAAGAGAATGCCTTAGCCAGGCATATTAAAATGAATCCTGACCATAAATTCAAGTTTAAAATCATACAACAGGTGCATAAAAACACCAGAGGTGGACCTATGGGTCTATTTTTGGAAAAGTTAGAACTCTTGTGGCAAATAAGGCTTAATGCATGCATATATCCAGGCCTTAATGAAAAATGTTCCATCAGCTGTTTACTAAAATTGAAGAGTTTGGAAAGGTAAAAAATAATTTTTGTATATCCTACTATATATAAAAATAATTTTAAAATAATTTATAATGAATAGTACATAATAGTATAAATGACTTATTTAAATAATTTAACGTTTAATATATGGTCAGTTTTTCTAACATTTTCAAAATATATAACTCAATTTATAAGTAGTATATTACATATACTTTTAAAATTCAGTTAATTGGTATATTTCTTCATTTTTTTGAAAAAAATAATACTCTTTATGGGTATGTCTACTTGTATATATTTTTAGTAGAGATGACATTCGAATAATATTCTGTGCATCTGTCTTCCTCATTTAGAATAGATGAACATTTTTAAAATATCATCGTACCATCATAAAATTATTGGTGATTAAAGTGTTTATAAAACACAGATACATATATACATATAATTTTTCATAATTTTTAAATATACTTTTTCACGTTTTTTACATGTTTTGTATATAGTATTAATATATACATATATTTTTCGAACATTGATCATGAGGCGTTTAATAATAACTCAGGTTTTTCCTTCTTCAAAGCGATGTTTAAAGTTTTTCATAACAGTCTATATGGTTAAAATTTATTTCTTCATGTAGGATAATCCTGAATAACAGTATTTTATATAAGAGTCAATCCCAGTCTTCATTATGTATTATTTTATCTTATTTTAACTTATTCAATGTATTGCACTAATGTATTTTCTGAAATGTAGTGGATGTGAATATAGCTTTAAATGTTACTATGATTCGGGTGCGCATTCTGGCACCAACAATGTTGAATCATTTATATAAGGGTCATTTTTAATGAATTGTCGTTTTTTCTGAAGAAGTTTTGCTATAGAGTAAGACGAAAAACGTTTGTATAAAAAGAGCGTTTAAATATCATTAAAGCGGGTTTGTTTCCTAGTACGACTTTCTGAAACTTTTTACTAGTTTTTCGTGTTTTGGAGTTTTTTAAGAACATAATGTTCAGCAGGCATGAGGGCAAAAAAGATTAAAAAATAGATTATATTATACAACATTCATTGGAGATTCTTTGCATTTAGTACCTTGACCAAAATATGTATCACTCATTGCTACTTAATTTCTGGTCCTTTAAAGTCAATAGTTTCAACAATGTGTTACAAATTGTCTGTACACATTCCTCTTATCTCCTACATATACATTTTTCCAACCACTGTAAGTTTTGTTTGTTTCATTTTATTATAATTTTATTACTGAAAAGAGTCACTAGTTCAGAGTAATAAATACACCACACTACTTTCCACTATGAGAAGGAGATGGAACACTGGGATGACTATATTCCTTGTTACCTGAATGTACAGGATGCACATAGCTCATCAGAGGGACTGAAACTTTAAAGAATTCAGCACGCGTTCCTCCATTCTGACATTTGGCATTTTCAGTGTAGCATACAGAACAGCACTCCACTGGTTTCACAGATCGTGGTGCTTATATGCAGCAGGAAAGCCACTAGCAACACCACAAGGCTATAGTTACCCCAGTGTTTTTAACTGGAAATTCAGAAATAGCTTTAAGACAGTAATGGCATTTAATAAAGAAAACACACCTAAATGCATTTAACAAATAAATATGAGGCAACTGCAGTATATAAAATGCCTGAAATAAAATAATCAGACCGAAGACCACTAATAGGACACAAAAATATGTCACTTGCAACCCATCTTTTGGAATGCACATGCAAGGTATTTAGCAGATTGAAATATTATATTATCTATGAAAGCAAAAAGGCAAGCACATTCTTGACTAAACTTGCTATCCACATAGAGTAGTATACTTGTGCATGAGATGAAAAGAATGCACACAAGGTGTGGAATGTGTTTTATAGCAACATTTTCTGAGAGAGTATTTTTCTTTTTTTACAGGGAGGTTAAATTATTTTTAAAGTTGCATAGTGATCATTTCAGGATTGAAGCCCAGAATCTGCAAACATATAGCCCCTTGCTTTAAACACCACACCACACTGCATTCCCAAAGCTTCCTTTTTTGTCATAAATGCAGCTGAGGAGGTCACAAAAATGTATGTGCACCCATTTCTCAAATGCTGCTCTTAGGAATGTGACATATAGCACCATCCTTACTTCTGAATATGACATCAGACTGCTTCCAATAAAATAAGATGTACTTTGAGATGAAATGAACAAGCATAATTAATCACAGAAACAAGAACAGATAAGAAACATTGTATATAATACTTTTGTTCAACTCTGTCTCTTTATTGGACATAGTAGACTCAGGGCTTTGACTTCACAAATTATACCATAGGGAGCATGTTCAGAATTAAACTTAGACGGTGTGCTTTTCTACACAACAAATCCTTTATTCATTGCAAAGTTGGTTTTAGAATGATTATTTTGCCATTGGCCAGTTTTCATATCTTTAGGATGTTAATTTTGTGGCTGCATATCACATTTTGATCAGAAATTAAAGTATTTACTTAATATGTTGCATATGTGTGTCATAAAGCAATAATCTATCAGAAATGATAGGGGGATTAATGACAAGTTATACCACAAAGCAAACACAAATATATTTATAGTAAACAATGTACAATACTAAATAACAATGCTCATGAAAGTCTGACTATATATCATTTGTTGACCTCATTAAATACATTTGCATGTTAGACTAGCTCAGAGACAGACTTCCTGAAGTTCTGACTACTATCCAGCTCAGCTAGCCTGAGCACTGGAGGTGTTGGCCAGGAAGGGATTGGTGTGAAAGGTAATGACTGATCCCCCAGCCAAGAGGAAGGATAGTAATGATGGATGCTGCAGGACTGTAGCGCTTAGCGGATGCAACAGCAAGAAAGGCCTGGCAGTCGGCAACAGTAGATCAATTAACACTTTGCTCTGTAGCTGGGGAGTAAATGAACGAGTGGAGGTCCATGACAGTCCTAACCCAGCACTGTATTCAGGAGCATATTCATAACTACTGAGGTATTAAACTTAGACGGTGTGCTTTTCTACACAACAAATCCCTTATTCATTGCAAAGTTGGTTTTAGAATGACTATTTTGCCATGGGCCAGTTTTCATATCCTCGAGTGATGCCACGCTACCAACCAGCTCTCATCACCTCTCTGTTTTGGTTGAAATACGAGGGGGGGAGTATGGTCTAGAAGGTGGGTGTGATGAGTTTATCATTAACACACAAGGGTTAGAAAAATTTAATATAACAAACAGTTTTCTGTTACGTGAAGCTGTTCTGTTACTGTATTTGTAATATAATTTTTAATGCTTCGCTTGGAGCTATGGTTTACTCAATTCTTCTTAAATAAAGTGGTTTAGCAGAAAAACAGATACTGCATAAATATAATCAGCCACATGAAGAAAATGCTAATTAGCTTTTAAAAAGTATAGTATAGAAATTTATTTTTATACCTTCTTAAAATGCAGGCCATCTGCAACAAATAACTGTGGAACAATATATGGATACAGTACCTGTCTCAGGACAGAAATGCTAATGACAACTATACTAGAAGTAGTGAATATAGTAATAGAGATAAAACAACTGGAATTGGGATCTTTAAAATAGAGAAGGAGCAAACTACATAAGAAAAAATGGGAATTGTACGAACAATATATGCAGAGCAGGAATGAGGTTTAAGAGGCAGGATTTGAATGAGCCATGTAATACTTAACTGACAATGACTGGATGATTATCATACCTCTCAACTGTACAGATTTTCACAGAATGTCCAGATTTTTGCCTCATATTTTTGTTCCTTTTTTTCAAAAAGCTGTGGTTTTCTGGCAAATTAGCGGTAAATCATTAAAGATTAAATTTAAACAATAATGACAGACATTTGTGTTTCAGACTTCATATCATTCAGAAAATCCATGATAATGTAAAACCTGTTATCCTATTAACTTTCTACGTTTGTAAGAGCAATACTTAAACATTGTCCCTATTTTTGAGCCTTTGTCACACTTTTATTTATGGGTTTGTCCAGATTTCTTGCTCTAAGAGATTGAGAGGTATGGGTGGTTTATAACTGATGTATAATGTTTGCAGCTACAGTTGTTTCAATGGTGTCTGTGATGTAAAATGTCTGTAACTAAAGTGGTATCATTTTGTATGTTTTTCATTTATATAAATGTAAGATTGCCTTTGTCATATGTGAAAATTTAATAAAGATGTTTGGAAAAAAAAGAGCTGTTAATGCTTAAATGATGCCGACTGTTTGTGGAGATCATCCAAAGGATAACTATGGAACAATATATGAATGCACTTCCTGTCTAAGGACAGAGACTTATGGACTGGCAAAGCAGCTGTTAGGTAGACAGAGATCTTCTTAGGAATGGCTTTATACACTCTGTGTCTTGTACTGATGCTCGTGTTTAGATTTAGGGATTCACAGGGTCAAACTAAAGGTTTACAGGGGTCGGGGGCTATGGAGCCAGTACAAAATTTCTGTCTAGGACCAGAGTTCTAGCCTAAGCTGAGAGGCTGAGGAGAAGAAAATCAGATGTTCTTCACGTTTCACTGTTGCAATCATCACATTTGGGTTATCCCTGCCAGGGTAGCCCTCGGCTGGCCCGAATACCAGAGACATAGTATTTCTGAGTTGGTTGCTGAAGAAAATAAGTTTTAGGAGCATCAGTTAAACAGTGCTTGGAGGCAGCAAGTGTAAGATATCAGGTTTATGAGAGTGACATCTGACTAGAATGGGATAAAACAGATGAAAAACTTGAAATTATTATAGGAAAGCTAGAAGGGGGTTTGATTGAGCTAAGGACCATACACTTGGAGGTGGGATGGCAATGGTGGTCTAGATCCCTAAATAGATAGGGTTTGCAGAGTGGACTGTGTGATTGAAGACCAGCATATAGCAGGGCATATTGTAGTGAAGCTGCATATCTTTTACACAAAATATTGGATTATAAAACAAGCAATATGGCAGAAAGGGATAATTATATCAGGCCAGAGAGTTAGTGTTGTGGAGGATTTTTTTTTTAAATTTTAGATACAAGAAAAGATTTAGTTTGTCCCCAACGATATGGCACTTGAGAAAAGCATGAACAGTTGAAACTCTTCTCTACCTAGTGCTGCTAAAAGTAAGCTGACATGGTAGTGTAAATTTCTGAAAGTTCACCAAATATTCAGTATCCTTTTATAATGAAGTTATGCATTGAAGGGATGAGTGATTGGAAGTGGGAGATCAAGGTGAATCACTGAATCACTGGGCAAGGAAAACTAAACAAGTTGCAGAATCCTGTCCATGTCACCCTCCAAGCAGTTAGTTCCTCAAGACCTTCAATGAATTCATTCAAAGGGGGTATCTTCATATACTGAAAACTTCTGGGTACCAGTAATCCACTTCAAGAAGCAATGCATAATGGGGTTAGGATAAAGGGCCTATGGTTTTCTGAGGGATAGATCTCCATTCAATTACTCAAGGTTTCTGACAAGCAAAAGGGTTATGATGGAGTCAAGGGGAAGTGGATGGATGGAGATGAGGAGAGGTCAGATAATGAAAAAATAACAAAAATGGAGGTAAGAAGACACCAAGATTAGAGGCCTGCACAAAAATAGCCATATATGTAGAAATGATTACAAAGTGGGTGAAGTATTGTTTCCCTTGTTCAGAAGGCACAAGCTGAAAGCAGTACTCCATCAACTAAGATGCAAGTGAGAAAGGAGTACTGCTGGAGGAGGAAATGACATACTTGGTAGCTGTTGTATTTGTCTCTTTGCTTTTTCATGTTTTGAGCAGTGTTATGGTGTTCACATGAAAGTGAGCTAGTGAAAATAAAAAGAGGTATAACAAATATTCTCAATGATAATTGGGTCTGTTTGGAAAGTGAAAATAGTAAAATAGTAGTGTGAAAATGTAACCAGAGGCGATCCAGAGGGCCCTTAGGCAAGGAAGGTAAATGATACGTCATGAAGAGGGGAACCTATAGTAAGAAGACCGTGAAAATAGTAGTGTGAAAATGTAACCAGAGGCGATCCAGAGGGCCCTTAGGCAAGAAAGGTAAATGATACGTCATGAAGAGGGGAACCTATAGTAAGAAGACCGTGAAAATAGTAGTGTGAAAATGTAACCAGAGGCGATCCAGAGGGCCCTTAGGCAAGGAAGATAAATGATACGTCATGAAGAGGGGAACCTATAGTAAGAAGACTGTGAAAATAGTAGTGTGAAAATGTAACCAGAGGCGATCCAGAGGGCCCTTAGGCAAGGAAGGTAAATGATACGTCATGAAGAGGGGAACCTATAGTAAGAAGACCGTGAAAATAGTAGTGTGAAAATGTAACCAGAGGCGATCCAGAGGGCCCTTAGGCAAGGAAGGTAAATGATACGTCATGAAGAGGGGAACCTATAGTAAGAAGACCGTGAAAATAGTAGTGTGAAAATGTAACCAGAGGCGATCCAGAGGGCCCTTAGGCAAGGAAGGTAAATGATACGTCATGAAGAGGGGAACCTATAGTAAGAAGACCGTGAAAATAGTAGTGTCAAAATGTAACCAGAGGCGATCCAGAGGGCCCTTAGGCAAGGAAGGTAAATGATACGTCATGAAGAGGGGAACCTATAGTAAGAAGACCGTGAAAATAGTAGTGTGAAAATGTAACCAGAGGCGATCCAGAGGGCCCTTAGGCAAGGAAGGTAAATGATACGTCATGAAGAGGGGAACCTATAGTAAGAAGACCTCTTGTACTGTATGGGCATTGGAGAAGCTGACAAACAAAGGTCCTGCGTGAATGTGTAGTTGTTATCTTTTTCTTCCATGTTGTAAAGAGGTTCCATTATCCATAACAACAAGGAAGCAGGGACGGGAAAGATGGATTAATATTTGTTAAATCAATGCCAAATATATGGATTTGTAACTTATTTTATGTCTGGAGTGCAAAGAAAGGTTGAAGATGAATTAGAAATTGTAGGGGGGACAGTAGTAATTCATTTGCAAGTGAAGAACAGAAGTAACTAAGCTAAACTGATATTAAATCAGTGTGGCTTCTCAGGTAAGGCCTGAGGTGAAGTTTCCATCATCAGAAGTGTGTGCAAAACTATCTTTGGACCTTTGCTGGACTTTTTTGAACATTCACTAGGGATTGTAACGTGTGTTGGAGAATGCAGGGACTGTTTTGTGTCTGACTAGGTAATGATGGGTGAATATATGTTTAAAACATTTTTCATGTTCGTTTAAGGGTGTCTTAACATTTGTGCCTTCTGGATAAGGAGGGATAATTAAGAGCAGAGACCAAGAGGGTACAAGAGGGTAGCTAAGTATGCTAAAAGATGACACACTGAGGGAGAGTGAAACTAGGTAGTAAAGTAAGAATGTATGTGTTACAAATGATATAGGTACATTGTTGGGGAGCATAAACAATGACGTGTAAAGAAAGTACAGGTGTGGAAGTAAACTTACTATAACAATAGATATTTGAATGATCACTGCTGCAGTAGTCTTAGCTATGTGGGTTATACAATGCATAGTATAGATCAGCTGGCCATCTTCAGAAGCTTCGGGACGGAGCTGACTAAAAAGTCACGTTTGGGTAAAAAGCCCATCACAGCTTTTGTGCCAACAGGGAGAGATAGATGCTGAGCCATGAAAGAACAATGTTAGGAATAACAAAAAGTAAATATCAACACCCTGGTATAAACAAACACACCAAAAAAAAAATGGGGGGTGGGAGTTGAGGGAGGGAGTGGCTACTGGAGCAGTGATCATTATAACATCTACTGTTATGGTAAGTTTACTTACACAACTGAACTTTGTTCATCGTATTGATCACTGCTGCAGTAGCCCTAGCTATATGGGTAGATTACCATAGCTAACTGCATTTGGGAGGTGGAAGGAGAAGAGTTCAAGAGCCACTGGAGAATGGTCCTAGCAAAGCCTGATCTAGACCTAGCAAAGGAATCAAACTTATAGCACTTTGTAAAAGCATGTACAGAAGACCAAGTTGCAGCTTCTAGAATACTTCTAGAATTGAACCCTTTCGAAAAACCCATAGATGAAGCCAAAGACCTGGTAGAGTGGGCTTTGACCCTACCTGGAATAGTTTTTTTGTTGTGAATATAACAAAAGGTAAATAGCCTCAGACAACCATTTTGAAATTGTTTGTTTTGACACAGGTTGACCTTTCTTCTTACCTTCACAAGAAATAAACAATTGATCCAAAGATCTAAAAGATGTAGTTATTTCAAGATAGTACCCAAGTTACCTGATGACATCCAAGATGTGGAATATCCTTTTTCCCTCATTTTTGGTTTAGGAAAGAAAACAGGAAAATGGATAGTCTGACATAAAGTAAACTCAGATAGTGCTTTAGGCATAAAAGAAGGATTAGTTCTCAAAGAAACCATGTCTCTGTGGAAAATGAGATAGGGTTGACTCGCCATAAGAGCTTGCAACTCAGATACCCTTCTTACAGAGGTCAGTGCAATCAGTGAAAATGTTTTCCATTTAAACAACCTCAAGTCTTCCAGGTTTGCCATTTGAAATGCAGTAAGTGATAGCTTTCTAAACACAAAATTAAGATCGCAAGGAGGGGCCACCAGTTTTCTTTGAGGTCTCTTATTCAAAATACCTTTCAAAAACATTTTCACATAAGAATACATTGAAAGAGTAGAGTCCATGGGCAGAAATGCTGAAATGGCTGATAAATGAACCTTGAAGGAGGAGTAAGAAAGGCCACAGGATAGTAACTCACACAAATATTGTAAAACCAGAGAACACTTAGCCCCAAATGGGTACTGGTTATGTTGATGGCACCTACTAAAAAACGTTTTCTATTTACTAACATATGACTGTCTAGTAGCAATCTTGCCTGCCTCTATTAGCACCTGCTGCATGTCTTCAGTAAACAGGTGTCTAAAGGAACTTAAGACCCATCATTCAGGCAGTCAGATGAAGTTGATTGAGGTTGGAGTGTATTAAACACCCCTGTTCTTCTGTGAGTAGATAGAGTCTGTGAGGAAGCTTGCGATAATTGCCCCTGATAAAAATAAAAACACAGCTCACAATGCTGATACTTATAATATCCAAAACTTTAATAAAGCCACAAAGTTTTTGGTTATAAACTCTTCCTCAGTGTGATAAAACAATGGTTAAAAGATCACATTACATATAATGTCATCCTTGCTGTTATCAATATACTCCCTAGATACACTAAAAGCAGTAAAGTAAGGTTTAGCTCTACTTTATCTTAATTTCAATACTTCCTCTCTAGCAACATTCAAGGAGTCCAAATTACAATCCCTTTCTACAAATTCATTTGTCATTTCAGTAATTTGGCTAATGCATTTTGAATCATCAGTATTAAGCCTACTTGCACATATATATTGACTCTTTATAATACCTTTAAATGTATGGGTCGCATGCATGCTATCTCTATGTAAATACCTATTCACATGAATAGCCTTCTTAAAAATACTTGTACTAATTGCAACACCATCGTATTCTAATCTAACATCAAAGATGTTATTTTCAAGGATGAGTTCAAGCAACTCACAAATTGTTTCAATTTCCCTTCAGCTATACTCACTATATTCACAAAAAAGTACTCTAATTCTGCCAGCACCATAACTACTGGGTATAACAGTAAATAAGGACTTAATGTCCAAAGTATCAAATGTAATATCATGGTTATCCAATGTGCTATACCAGTCATGTAATTTCACTAAAAAAATCTCCCGTATCTTTAATAAAATCCTTAACATAGCTTAAATATTTTTCAAAATACCCTGTAATACATCTTTTATTGTCTATCTGGGTACCTGTAAAAGCTGTGTTACTTTTTATGTAAGTAAGTTGGTTAGAAAACTTCAATAAATGTTTATTGAACATAAATCGAAGATATGTAGAGGTATAATAACTAACGCATTGGCAAAGCATATAGCTGATAACGGTGTTAAGCACTGTTTCAGTTTAAGAGTGACAGGTGTGTTACAAAAAAGCTTAAGGGATGACGATATTAATAATATACCAGAAGTAAAAGAATATGAATGGATAGTTCATATGCAGGCTGACCAGCTACCTGGTCTTAATAAGCAGGTTACAATTAAACCAGTACTCAAGCATAAACAGTTATTTTTAAGTACCTGAATGTTTAAAGAATAAAGTGATTTCATTTACCTATACTTTATTTTTCATTTTAAGCACTTTATACTTGAGGAAAGTATTATAATTATATAAATGAAATCTGCATATGATTTGTTGGTCAGTGTCATGTGATTTTTTTTTTTAATTCTTAATATCTAATGTGATCTTTTAACCATTGTTTTATCACACTGAAGAAGGCTTTATGTCTGAAAGCTTTGTGGTTTTATTAATGTTTTGGTTATTATAAGTATCAGTGTTGTGAGCTGCGTTTTTTATTTTTATCAGTGTTTGTTCTCTTCATGGCTCATTTTATCATGGTATTCTGCTTTGTTTCATTTGATAATTGCTCCTGGCCATTTGTAAAACAAGGGAGAACCGTGGTTACCTGGGCCAGAAGGAAATTACCACAATGATCTTGGGAGGTTCCATCTGAGTCTTCAGAAGGACCACAGCTATCAGTGGAAAGGATGGAAAAGCATACAGAAACATGTTTGTGCCTAATATACTTCATCTCTTCCTCTAGAGATTTGTGATTACAAGACCTGCAAGTGTCCGGGACATTTTAGGTTACAAGTGATATAACCTGCAACTTTTCCACTTTGATTTGCTCTGTTATGACAAACCCAAGCAGTGGGATTTGAAAGACAAAGGATGTTGGTGTTGGGACCAAAAAGACTTCAGATAATGTTGTATCTTTCTCATGTGGAGTCTTGACAGGGGTATCATGAGAACCATAGATGCCATGAGACCCAAAATCCTGAGGTATTCCCTCATAGTGACTGAAGTTTGAGTGAAAAACTTTAGAAACACAACTAGATATAGATCTAGTTTTTCCTTTGGAAGTAAAGCTGTTTTAATTAAGGTGTCTAGCTGACACCTCAGGAACACAATCCTGTGTGAAGGAGTAAAAAAAATTGTCTGAATGTTTTCTCTTGGAATTCTAGTTTACACAAGAGATCTCTCACCCAAGTGAGAGATTCTTGACACTTTGAAAAGACTGAAAAGATAAGCAGGCTGCCTAAATATGGGAAATGTTGTTACCCTATTGCCTGCAGTGAGCTATAACTGGAGATGGAGACTTTGTGGATACTCTTGGTGCAGTGGATGGTCCAAAGGAAGGCAGAAAACTGATAATGTGATCAAGATATAAAGAATGTTAACACCTAAAGTCTGTATGAAGAGGGATATAATGCTAAGCATCTTTTAAATCTGGTGTTTAGGAAAGAAAGATCCAGAACTGATCTCCAAGCATTTTTTTTTGGCACTAAAAACATCCTTGAATGAAAACCTTTCCCCACCTGAGAAGGAGCAACTGGTTCTCTCACATTCTAGGACAGTATGTGAGGAAGGGCAGGTAGAAATGAAAGAGTAAGGTCTGGTGGATGAGGGATATCCCCTGGAAAGGAGGAATTTTCTCCCACTGCCATCTGTAACCTTGATGAATGATCTTCAGAACCCATCTGTCTGAAACTATCTGTTGCCAAAGAGAAAAGTGGAGAGTCAGAATTTCTGGAAGGGAAATTGAGTTGCCAGGGTGTGAGGAGGGGGACAATGTCCCTTAAATAGTAATTCCGATATGTTGGACTATCCTTGGTTTTGGGAGGTTCCAGAATTCTTTTATACTAGTGTCCAGTAGGCAATTGTCATGGATGGACAACCGTATGCCCAAGATGCCACCCACAACGGCAAACCCGGTAAATTACACAGCCGCGTAAGGCATAACACAGGAAATACACATAGGGACTGCAGTTGACATTCCACATACAAAGTCGGACCGCTGTGCCAACACCGGCGTACACAGCACTCAATCTGCCAGCAACAGACTGAGGAGCACCCGCTACCATACAGCGGAACAGATGTGCGACCTGTGGAACACATACTAATGGCACACACACAACGTCACGAGGATATGTAAACTATGGCATTCCCACCTATGAAGACAACATGGTTAAATGAATACATAGGTAATCAACATGTTCCGTGGTGTTATATTGGAAATACAGTGACGGATATGTCCCATTGGGATGTCTGCGGTTTATATGAAGCAGTTGCTAACCAGCATCTTTGGATGTATGTCATTTGTCCACAGTACTAGATCACCTGGTTATGTAGCACCATGTGGAATGGGTAGTCCAACAGACATCCGCGATTGCTGAACACACAGTATCAGTGAAACCCACTGCTCACAAGGACACAGTCCGACAAGCTCTAAACTTTACATATGCACAGTGGTGTCCATTGTAGGACCCAAAATTTGTCTAAAGACAGGAATGCCGCCTTCTTTCATCACTTAACTGAACTCATTGTCGTCACAGGTACACATATGCACCGCAAGCGTGTTTAATGTTGCTGATAGCTGTCCATGTAATGCAGCACAGATGCACAGAAATACCCAGGGTACCGGGTCCATAGAACTGCGTCCACATCACAGTCCCGCACACATGACGGATGTGTAATGGGTACTGTCAATTGTTGCAGTCAAGGGATTCTGGGTATGTAGACTCTGTGCTCGGTGTTGTTTCGCAGGCAATCCTGTCTCCCGCCTTGTGGGAGGGATGTGTGTAGCACCTGCCTTACTCTCCGCTAATAATGCAAACCATACTGGAGAATGCTAAATGTAGGTGTGGAATGTGTATAGCCCTATACTAGTGTCCAGTAGGCAATTGTCATGGATGGACACCGTATGGGCAGGATGGCACCCACAACTGCAAACCCGGTAAATGACATAGCCGTAAGGCATAACACAGGAAATACACATAGGGACTACAGTTGACATTCCACATACAAAGCCGGACCGTCGTGCCAACACCGGCGTACACAGCACTCAATCTGCCAGCAACAGACTGAGGAGCACCCGCTACCGTACAGCGGAACAGATGTGCGACCTGTGGAACACATACTAATGGCACACACACAACGTCAAGTAGGATATGTAAACTATGGCATTCCCACCTATGAAGACAACATGGTTAAATGAATACATAGGTAATCAACATGTTCCGGTGGTGTTATATTGGAAATACAGTGACGGATATGTCCCATTGGGACGTCTGCGGTTTATATGGAGCATTTGCTAACCAGCATCTTTGGATCTATGTCATTTGTCCACAGTACTAAATCACCTGGTTATGTAGCACCATGTGGAATGGGTGGTCAAACAGACATCCGCGATTCCTGAACACACAGTATCAGTGAAACCCACTGCTCACAAGGACACAGTCCGACAAGCTCTACACTTTACATATGCACAGTGGTGTCCATTGTAGGACCCAAAAATTGTGGAAAGAACAGAATAATTTGTTATTTCAATGCGTACCTGAACTCATTGTCGTCACAGGTACACATATGCACCGCAAGCGTGTTTAATGTTGCTGATAGCTGTCCATGTAATGCAGCACAGATGCACAGAAATACCCAGGGTACCGGGTCCATAGAACTGCGTCCACATCACAGTCCCGCACATGACGGATGTGTAATGGGTACTGTCAATTGTTGCAGTCAAGGGATTCTGGGTATGTAGACTCTGTGCTCGGTGTTGTTTCGCAGGCAATCCTTTCTCCCGCCCCGTGGGAGGGATGTGTGCGTAGCACCTGCCTTACTCTCCGCTAATAATGCAAACCATACACCGGAGAATGCTAAATGTAGGTGTGGAATGTGTATAGCCCTATACTAGTGTCCAGTAGGCAATTGTCATGGATGGACACCCGTATGGGCAGGATGGCACCCACAACTGCAAACCCGGGTAAATGACATAGCCGCGGTAAGGCATAACACAGGAAATACACATAGGGACTACAGTTGACATTCCACATACAAAGCCGGACCGTCGTGCCAACACCGGCGTACACAGCACTCAATCTGCCAGCAACAGAATGAGGAGCACCCGCTACCGTACAGCGGAACAGATGTGCGACCTGTGGAACACATAGTAATGGCACACACACAACGTCACGTAGGATATGTAAACTATGGCATTCCCACCTACGAAGACAACATGGTTAAATGAATACATAGGTAATCAACATGTTCTGGTGGTGTTATATTGGAAATACAGTGACGGATATGTCCCATTGGGATGTCTGAGGTTTATATGAAGCAGTTGCTAACCAGCATCTTTGGATGTATGTCATTTGTTCACAGTACTAAATCACCTGGTTATGTAGCACCATGTGGAATGGGTAGTCAAACAGACATCCGCGATTGGGGAACATACACCAGCAGTGAAAAGCACTGGGCAGGTGGACACAGTCCAGCAACATCTAACTTGACATATGCACATCGTTGTCCATTGTAGGACCCAAAAATTCTGTTTAGAGAATGCCTGCTAGCTTCCTGCATTACTCACGTGATCTCATTGTCGTCACCACGTCACAGGTACACATATGCACGCAAGCGTGTTCAATGTTGATGATAGCTGTCCATGAAATGCAGTACACATGCACAGAAATACCCAGGGTATCGGGTCCATTCAGCTGCGTCCACATCACAGTCCCGCACACATGAAGGATGTGTAATGGGTACTGTCCACTGTTGCAGTCAAGGGAGTCTGGGTATGTAGAATCTGGCCTCGGTGTTGTTTCGCAGGCAATCCTTTGTCCCGCCCCGTGGGAGGGACGTGCGTAGCACATGCGTCACTCTCCGCTAATAATGCAAACCATACTCCGGAGAATGCAAAATGCAGGTGTGAAATGTGTACAGCCCTATACCACTGTACAGTAGGCAATTCACATGGATGGACAAGCGTATGACTAAGATGGCACCCATAACTGCAAACCCGGTGGAATTACACTGCCGTAGTAAGGCATTACACAAGTAATACACATAGGGACTACAGTTGACATTCCCCATACAACAAACACAGACAACCAGCCGATGAAGTCCAAAGCAAAGACGAGGTACTGTAGGGACCGTCAGTGACCACTCAGAGCACACCAAGAATTAAAGCCAGTCACCATAGTCTATTGGAGCCCACTTCGTCTGCTTCATAAGCAGACTTATTCAGAATACATACAATGCAGTCCAACCTACTACATTTAAAAGCATTAATTGGTCAGTACATTAGATGTGCTAGGTACTAATTACATGCCTTAAAGGCAGACAAGCGAACAAACCTTACTTGGGTTACAGATCCCACACAGTGAGGACATCAGACATTGCTTCGAAAGGTACAGTCTTCATCGGAAAATAGAAATATATGTACATATATGAAAGATGAACCAACATAAAATGTTTTCCAAATGTCTGACTGTGTAAGATACATATATATGTCCTACGGATTGTGCCAATATATTAACAGAACTGCAGACACCTAGTAATATAAATGAACCATAATATATACACATAAACCGTATGATTATGACTACTGTAAAATAGACCAACGAAATGTAAAGATTCACAATGTGCTAATGTAAATATTCATTTAGAAGGTTACTTAAATAAATCAATTCAGACATCCATGTCTAAATACTAACACAAGGCCAGCGAGGTGCTTGCCCTCACATGTACTGGGATGTTGTTCCACAGCATAGTGAGTGTCTGGGTGATGAATCCGTCCCAACAACACGTTCGATTAATGACAGTGTCAAGGTGTACGTCAGCTGCCCTTGTGGTTCTGAGGGATCTAACTTATTTACGTGAAGCATAGTCATCAGATCTGGGTTCGACATAGCCTTGTATGCCAGGCACGGGTCACCTCTGGGCAAGTGGTATGCAACTGTATACAGCTGGAATTCTTTCAGTCGGTCAGTATAACACATATACCTGAGACCCTGCATCTGTTTGTCGAAGAACTGTTGGTGCCTTTCCAGCTGCTGCAGGTGTTGGGTCAGATACATTCTGAACGGGTCATTGTACCCAATCATAGGTCTATTGAGTGATGAGTACAAGGGGACAATGACCTTCCCTGATCTAGATGTGAATCCCTTCATGATGATGTGGGCAATGTGGAAGGTCTACCTAACTATGTTAGCAACATGTGTGTCTAACGAACGGTTAACAACAACATGTGTCCCCAGATCACTGGTAACCCCCTCTGTGCTCAGTGGATTGCCACCTATATGGTAGCTCGGGGTAACCTTGTTCTTCCCGAAGGGTATGCCTATGCATTTCCTGGCATTTAGCTGTAGGACATGTCTCTGGTACCACTTATCCACATCTGTGAGGCACTCCTGAAGGATATCTGTGTCAGATGTGTGTCTGACTTTGGCACCCGGTTTGCAGTCATCTGCAAACATTGTCACCCATAACCCCCCTGTGTATGCGTGTACATTGGAAACGTAGATGCTGGAAATAGTGGACCCAGGACTGAGCCCCATGGGACACCACCTGTGACTGGCTGTGAGTATGACATGGCGCCAGCAACTATGGCCATGTGTGTTCTGTGACTTAGCCAGTTTGCAACCCATATGGCGATGTATGGATTTACATTCAAGATGACGGGTTTATCAATTATACCCGAGGGGGGTATTGTGTCGAGGCCTCTGCCGGGTTGAGGTAGGCTGTATGGACTGCTTTACCCTCAGCAATGGCCTTGGTGACTGATTCTACAAAGTGAAACACGTGTAAAGGGCATGATCTGACTCTGACCAAGCTAAACTGGGTTGTATCCAAAGTATGCGAGTCCCCTATGTCTTTATCTATGTGTCCCATTATGATCCATCTCCATGGCTTTGCAGATAAGGCTTGTCAAACTAATGGTATGGTAATAACCAGGGTCAGTGGAGGCACCATCTATGTGGAGTGTGACTACAGTCGCCCTGTGCTACTACTCAGGTACGTATCCTGAGGTGAGGCTAAGATTAAACAGCTGTCCTAAGTGTGGGTTAAATTCCCCATAGAGTTCCTGGAGTACACAGCTGGGACACCATGTGGACCCATGGATGCTGTGTTGACTGCCTTGGGGCTGGATGTGGGTAATGCTGGACATACCCACGGCAGACGTGGCACGTTCACGAGTCCGATGCCCAAGGGACCACACACATAGCCGGCCTTAGGCATAGGCCAAGTAGGTAGCCGTCTAGGGTGTTGCTCTACTCGGGGCACCTTTCCAGACTCTATTTGGTGTAGGTAGACCAGGAGGGGGGTAGCGGGTGATGTATCGGTGGCAACTTCTGCCTAGGTCACCACTTAACCTAAGGCCACTCTTCCCGTGGGTAATACAGCAGTACCCACACCCAGACGCGGGTCATTGCTAGGGTCATTGCTAGTATGGCATATCATCTATGTCAGGAAACCATATATCCCCAGACATAATGGCACAGCATAATGCCTGTTCGCCGGCCAAAGGCAGACATACGTCACCCGCGGCGGTGCGGACGTACTGCGCGAGATGTCCGTTAACAATGTCGACATTGTCTCGCTTTGTGAAACAAACTCCACATAGACATTCAATAATAGACAGCGACGGACAACCCGATGTCCTCGTGGCTGAGCTGTTCAACCTGTTCCGCCATGTTAAATGTGTGTAGCAC
>NC_056733.1:1348070000-1348105000 GCF_019279795.1 Protopterus annectens | reverse complement strand
TTGTAGGCTGGTGACGTCACCCGCATAACAATAGTTGGCAATAGCCAAGGTATGTGTTGCGGAGCGTCTAAAAGCATGTTCATTCGCAGAGGCAGCTGGAAACACACACACACAGAGACACACACACACGGAAGGGACGGGGCACGAACCTACGCCTATCTACATGAACACACTACAGTATGAAGCATTTACAGAACGCGCTACCGAGTTAACTGAACAGAGCGCTGTCAGAGGCATACTTGTAGGCTGGTGACGTCACCTGCAAGACAATAGTTGGCAATAGCCAAGGTATGTGTTGCGGAGCGTCTAAAAGCATGTTCATTCGCAGAGGCAGCTGGAAACACACACACACAGAGACACACACACACGGAAGGGACGGGGCACGAACCTACGCCTATCTACATGAACACACTACAGTATGAAGCATTTACAGAACACGCTACCGACTTTACTGAACAGAGCGCTGTCACACGCATACTTGTAGGCTGCTGACGTCACCCGCAAGACAATAGTTGGCAATAGCCAAGGCATGTGTTGCGGAGCGTCTAAAAGCATAATCAGTCGCAGAGGCAGCTGGAAACACACACACACAGAGACACACACACACACGGAAGGGACGGGGCACGAACCTACGCCTATCTACATGAACACACTACAGTATGAAGCATTTACAGAACGCGCTACCGACTTTACTGAACAGAGCGCTGTCACACGCATACTTGTAGGCTACTGACGTCACCCGCAAGACAATAGTTGGCAATAGCCAAGGCATGTGTTGCGGAGCGTCTAAAAGCATAATCAGTCGCAGAGGCAGCTGGAAACAAACACACACACACACACACACACACACACACACACACACACACACACACACACACACGGAAGGGACGGGGCACGAACCTACGCCTATCTACATGAACACACTACAGTATGAAGCATTTACAGAACGCTACCGACTTTACTGAACAGAGCGCTGTCACACGCATACTTGTAGGCTACTGACGTCACCCGCAAGACAATAGTTGGCAATAGCCAAGGCATGTGTTGCGGAGCGTCTAAAAGCATAATCAGTCGCAGAGGCAGCTGGAAACAAACACACACACACACACACACACACACACACACACACGGAAGGGACGGGGCACGAACCTACGCCTATCTACATGAACACACTACAGTATGAAGCATTTACAGAACGCGCTACCGACTTTACTGAACAGAGCGCTGTCACACGCATACTTGTAGGCTACTGACGTCACCCGCAAGACAATAGTTGGAAATAGCCAAGGCATGTGTTGCGGAGCGTCTAAAAGCATAATCAGTCGCAGAGGCAGCTGGAAACACACACACACACACACACACACACACACACACACACACACACACACACACACACACACGGAAGGGACGGGGGACGAACCTACGCCTATCTACATGAACACACTACAGTATGAAGCATTTACAGAACGCGCTACCGAGTTTACTGAGCAGAGCGCTGTCAGGAGGCATACCCCTACGTGAGTGGTATCATTTGCAGAGGCAATGCGCCCGATCGGGAGTTCGGACAGAGTGCGCAGTCACGCAGTCTGGTACCATCCCAAGCTCGCCGTACACTAACACGTTAGTGCTGCAGTCGGGAATAACAAGTAACTACTGATCAGTACATCACTGCATACTGGGCATGCTCAGACACTTAGACTCGGCACAGGGCAGACATGCATACACATGGTGCGACGGCATGGGTGGCGGAATGTGGACCGTCGTGTGTGTCCAGCCACACAACAGAAACCTGGCCATGCCACAGACGTGGCCGTTGCGTAGGGGATACAGGCATGCACCCGGGGTATAACTGCAGACGGGCGGTGTGCACTGTGCTGTGTGTCTATCTACACAGCTGCCTACTGGGCATGCTCAGACACTTAGAGTCGGCACAGAGCAGACATGCATACACATGGTGCGACGGCATGGGTGGCGGAATGCGGACCGTCCTGTGTGTCCAGCCACACAACAGCAACCCGGCCATGCCACAGACGTGGCCGTTGCTGCGGGGAATATCTAGGTGTAATTAACCATGTGTAGGACTGGCCTACAGTTTGTTGCATGCTACAGACAACCCTCACAAACACAGGATACCTTCACAGATGTCCTGAGGACACTGGTGAGTGGGCATGCTCTCACAACAGCACCGTATTGGGTGACATGAACCACCCATACATAGCCTGGGAACATTACCCATGGCACAACACACTACGCCAGCAGTCCCAGGTGTTCACACACCTGGCCACTGTTAAACAGCCATGCACCATACATACTAGGGGGGGATGTCTGACAGTTCTGCCCATCACACATGGTGAGGATATGCCCCACACAGGATGTACAGCCCTCAATGGTGATGCAAGACCGTATAGTGGATACACTGGTCATCCACTCCCTGTAACCAACACCAGCATGGGGGACCTCAGTGATGACCTCTCCACAGAAAACCACACACATCATACGACCAGTGTGGTACCCTACAAGTCCTCCATGCCAGTGTTGAACACAGGCCAGACCAGCAAACGCCTAACGAATGCCTTCCCCGACCACCCACATGCATGTCTGCAACAGGCAAACATGATGACATCAGGACCTTGTCCACCACAGGTAGGCACATGGTGTGGTGGACCGCAGCCACTGACTACCTGTACATCAACAGTTGGAGCTAATACATGGCAGAGCAATGACAGTACCAGGGAAACCATCACCCATTCATACCGGCGTCACCATACGGCCCCACATACCATCATCCACGGCCGCTTGTGGGAGTGGTACTGCAGAGGGCACATGAGACAACCACAGGGCCTTCCCTAACTGTGGTAAGGACATGGTTGGGGGCACACAGACTTGCCTGGAAATGGTCCAGAATGGTACAACAGTCACTGCACCCACAGACATCGTCTGCAAACCACAGGACATGTTCCATGCATACATCCCCCCCCCCCAACAGGGAACATATCCATCCCACCAGAGTGTATCCTCCCAAACATCTCATATGGCCTGGAGTGATCCCATATCTCTATGGCGGTTGACACGTCAGCAATGGGCACCGATGGTGTCCCTGGCTGTGTGCTACCCATCCTCATTGAGGCCCTCGGCCCACACATGCAGCCACTGTGTCATGTTAGCCTTACTATGGGCTATGTCCCCAATGGATGCCATATGGCATCTGTGGTCCCACTATGCCAGGGTAGTGCTCCTATGGACTGTCAACAGCCACACCCTATACGCTTGACAAGTGTTGTCTGCAAAGCTGTGGGGAGGTCCATACAGGTGGCCATGGTTACAGATAGCGGTGTACAGCCAATACCGGAACATACCCACAACTACATAGTCAAGGGCGGATCCTGCCTCCCGAACCTGCTCGTCCAGTCTGGAGTGGTCACCAAGGCCATTGATGGGGATACGTGGGTTTGCACACAGTACCATGACCTGGTGGGAGCGTTCAGAGCACACTACACATGGGACCCATGGAAAGGCTCGCCAGCATACATGTGGGGACATATGTCACCCGATGCTTCTCAGACAGGTTGGAGGTCACACCACACAGGGTTGGTGCTCAAGGTGCCTTGTCACAGTCATATCTGGACCCAGTGGAGGCCCACAGGGCTCACTCCTGGGCCCCCTGCCATATGGCATCCGACCTTCTAATGTGCATGCAATCATAGGGGGATTGTAGCAGACAAGGTATGCAGATGACTACGCACCGCCAACATACCCAACACCCCATGTTACACGGACATCCACCTAGGGCGTCATAGACATGGATGACTGGTGCCAGAGCCATGGCCTGCTACTAAATGCCAGAGAAGGTGCAGCCCTACCCAGTGTGAAGGACATGTTCGTCACAATGTCACATGTAGGTGGTACGCCATTAAAGATGGTGGACGTGTTCAGGGAAATGGCTACCACACCTGTCGGCAACCTCTGTCAACACACACAATGGCAATGTGGGTGTGAAGACATTCCATTGTGGCCTCCTGGTCTTGATGGAATCGCAACCACATCAGGGGTGTTCATTGTACCCCTGTACACATCACACACCAGAGCACTGACTGCGTACAATGGCACATGTGGCCTGTAGCTAACCTGACGCCTGCAGCACTCGGAAGGACCGCAAACGTTCCACAAGACGGGTATGACGGTGCTAGGACATGTGTCACAAGCTGCACGGCCAAGGGGACACCGGCTGTGGATCTTCACAGCACAGCTGCTCCGTGGTGATCTGTGCCTGACATACACGGCCATGTCTGACCTGGGTGACATGGGCACATTCCACCTCCCAGGCTCCATGCAAACACGGGCACAGAAGCGACTGTCAAACACCTCAACACAAAGATGAGTGGGACGTGCTGGGGGAACAGGGTTAACGGCCAGACACCCCCTACAACACGGGGAGGAGTGCCAGGCCATGTGAAGGAAAGGCCCTGACTGCCTTCGTCC
This sequence comes from Protopterus annectens, assembly GCF_019279795.1. Lineage (NCBI taxonomy): Eukaryota > Metazoa > Chordata > Ceratodontiformes > Protopteridae > Protopterus > Protopterus annectens. The sequence continues at coordinate 1,348,100,521 of NC_056733.1, read as the reverse complement.
AGGACTGCTAATGACGTGTGGATGTGTGACGATAGTTATGCGCCAGGCAACATCTGTGTGTCACTGCTAGACCAGGGACTGGGGACTGATGGATATGGCATCCCCATCCTGAGGGGTGTTAGACGCCACACACAGTCATGCTAGGTCCACACATGTCGAGGGCACATATCCTGTTACGCTCATGTGCGCCTATGTACCTATGTAGGGGTCCATGCCGGATGCGGGTAACTGTGCTATGCTGATGTTGCCAGACATGCCTGTGGGTACCCCACGACTACACGTGGGGAACTAATTACAGTGCTCCCAGTAGGCACGCAAGTACACCATCAGTATCATACGGGTTAACTGCACCGACATGGTGCTACACATGTAACCACCACACATACTGTGTACACATATCAATGAATGCTGCACCTGTCCTGCATGGTATGTCTGCTGCATGATGTCCGTGCACAACCCACATCACATACATACCTGTCACCAGCCATACACACACACCACAACATACACATCACGTAGTATGCGGACACAGGTATCACATACACCTCTCACTATCGTGTCCACCCTGTGCATCAGAATATGTTAGCTTAACCGTGCAGTGATGGTGTAGCTCACAGTTATGCGGCAGAGACTTCATCATATGCACAGGGTGATATGTGTGCCACAGGCATGGGCTGTACCAATGGATGACATCATGTGTGTGTGTAAGGGCCAGTGCATTGAGTGGGCATGACTATGTAGATTGCATGTGGGTGTGGTGGAGCCCTACAGTTGTGTCTGCTGTGTGTGGGTGTGTGTGTACACAGTTCAGTCATCTGTGATGCCTACACGGGGTATGCTTGGCAGCCCCTGACTGTACAGTGCAGGTGTTACGGCTCACTGTGTCTGCCGGCGGCGACCTGACCCGCGCCTGCCTGGGGTCGCACGGGCACGACCGGGTGGAGGTACGGACTGTCCACTCTCCGATGTCACATGTCCGCTGGAAACGTGCCACGACAGGGCCGTCCAGGGCCACGTCCACGTGGCCTGCTCTGTCCTGGTGTGGATGGTGTAGTAGCAGCTGCACTGCTGCTGCTACCAGCACTGTCTGGGTGGGCATGGGAGGTGGCACGCACACGCTGACCTGCAGCAGGTGGTGTTGCTGGCACACGCCCACGTGCCCTATGCCTCACCCCTACCTGGTGTTCCTGCACGGACTGCGCACGCTCAAGGATGGCCATGCCTCGGTCGAGGATACCAGCCATGTCACCCAATCTCCTATCCAGAACATCGGCAAGATGCTGTTGTGCATTCGCCAATGCCTGGATGTTGTCATTCAGGGTACGGATTGCGGACCTCTGCAGCCTCTGCCCTTCCTGGTTCTGCCGTTCGCTCGCACGTGCCAGCGCCGCCATTACAGTCTGGAACATGCGCCTGGTTATACCAGCTGCTGCACCCTGTACGGCAGGTGTATGTCTACCGGTGCTCCACCTACGAGCAGCACCTGCCACATGCCTGCGTGGCACTGCACCAGTCCTTACACTGGCAACATCGTGTGTACCCACACCTTCTGCAGCCACCACACATTCCTGCTCGGGGACAACAGACGCTGACTGACCGTCATCTATGGGCAACGGTGTTGGGGTATGTGTCGGCATCTGAACCGTGTGCAGGGATGAAAGGGACGTATGTGTGATGTTCTCCAGTGGCACAGAGTCTGCCTGTGACGACCCTGCCTGTGCCTCATGCACATGGTCATCACCACTAGTATCTGTGGGGACACTAGCATCAGATTGACCGCAGGAGGGGAACTCACCTACAGCACCTGTCAATACAAAGACATACCATCGGTTACAATACAGACACACACACACACACACACACACACACACACACACACACACACACACACACACACACACAGACAGCATGCATGTGATAATGCAGGTGGCATGCAGCATTCACACAACACAGACCAGTGAATGCAGACCAGACATTCATAGTGGCAGTATGTACACTGCCCTGGTGGGGACAGTACAACAGGCAGGTGTCATTTAGTAGGCATGCAGTACACACATTCATGGTAGTTTGCATGCATCAGCGTGATACACCGTGTGGCCGCTGGCGCAGTTGAGAGTACACATGGCTGCCGACAGTATGTAATGTACACCGCAAACATGTGCGGTATCATGTGGACATGTGACGATGGTGACCCACCGCATGCACCACATCACAATGGCTGTCACGGTGCAGTGTTATGTGTACAGTCTACAGATACAATGTATGGGTAACAGTGATGTCTGTGCAGGTACGTTTGCTTGCTGTGAGCTGTGTGCATAGCTGTACGGTGTGTAGTGCGGGCTCTGTGCCACTGCACAGTAGCAGGACACAGCTATGTGTCTGTGCGATGCGTGACCTGGACGCATTACATTGCCATGTCTGTAAGTCAGTTCAGATGCTCAGCAGCACGTATATGGTGGACATTGGAGGCACCTGTAGTAGCTGTGGAGAGGCATTCCATGTCACTGGTGTACTACATTGGATGTCCAGGGGGTCCACTACAGTGATGAACCCACTATGTGTGTACAGGGTGCAACGGTGAGTACCCACTGTGGATGTGCTGTGTGGCAACATGCCTGTAGGTATCAACCATGGCCTTGTCTGTCTGAGTCATTGACAATTGTGTGTGGTAGACATCGTGCACACGGCCCTGTGGTGGCCCATGTGACATACAACCATAGTAGTGTGAGGTGTCACATTCTGTACGGATATGCTGACAGTGTGGATGTCTGCTATGTTGTGCATAGGTCATGTCATGGTGTGACAATGCTGCAGCCAGACATCCACGTGCATGGGACATGGCATGTGCCATGTCACAACGTGTGCACCCGATGCAGGGGCATGGGTCACATTGGTAACACCTGTGCTCTGGCCAGATCACAGCTCACTATGTGGTACTGTGTGCATACTGCACTGGCATACCAATGCATACTACACATGCAGCCATTGTGTAACACCTACTCCATTGTATGCATAGCTGACTGCACGTAACACACCAATAGGTTGTGTGGTGTCATACCACTCTACGCTAACGGGTGTATCTACTGTACATGGGTGGTGTGTGTGTCGGGTGGTGCGAGCTGTATACCGTGACTGGGGCACACACAGGTGAGCATGTCATGCCTAGACACATGGGGAATATCAATACAGCAGAACATGCCTTTGACTAGCAACAGACTTACCTGCAACAGACCCTTGTCCTTGCGACACGCCAGATGTACCTGTAAAGGCATTGCACAAAGGTATACACATTAGCCATTACTATCTCCACAGTCAGCACTGTGCATCTCACATCATGCATGTGTGTGGTAGCATGTGCTATGCACATGTCTGCTAACACAACATAGCATACTATGGTTTGCATCTTGTGTGGCCATATACCTGGCATGTATTGCTATATCATGTGTTGTACTATGACACCCACACCCACGTCGCCTATCATACAAACATGCAACACTGACTTACCATGCGGCTCCAGGCTCATAGCTCGGGAGACACCCACCTCCACGATGGACGCAAGTGTTTCTGCGTGTTCTTCCGTGGGTGTCCCCAGACTGGCCAGGAGCTCCTCCGTGGCTGTGAGTGGGGGCTGGGTTGGTGGCCCACCACCTGTCCCACGTTGTTGCCTGGCGATTGCAGCAGCACGCTGTCTTGCATGCCGGATCAGGTCTGTGCAGTGCCTGCGGATTTGTTGATAGCTGCGGTTGTTTACGCCCACGCTGTTCACCCTCCTGCACATCTCCTCCCACATCTCCTGCCGCAGCTGGGCCTGCTGTGGCACATGGTTAAATAGGGCGCGTGGTTGCCATGGAGGTATGGAATGATCACCTCCTCCTCCTGTCGGCTGAATGGTGGAAGCCGGAACGTGGCATTATCTGGAAGACATAATGATGGTGGCAGGTCACATTCACACTGCTGTGCTGGCATACTGTTGGAAATACATTGCTATGACATGTACGACATCTGCACAGTGATCTGTGAAGGGCATCGTGGCAGTGACACAGCCGATGTTGTGGCTTCACACCATTGAGCACTGGGTGTCACATCATATCTGTGTGCCACCACATCACACTGTACACGCACCATGTAGATGTTAGCCTGCCATGGACATGTGTACCTGGCTGCACCTATGTCCATATCAGTTGGCATAGGTCCCCATGTGACGTCTGTGCTACTGTTCACCTGGAGGCTGTGTATATGTCAGTACACATCACGCCTGTGTCCATTGTGAACGTCAGCAGCGGCACTGTACACATACACATGGACACCTGCACATGCATGTGTTGTGCCATGTACTTCCACACAGCACTGTACGGGTGCTGGACAACTTGCCACAGCTCACCTGTGTTACATATGTGATAGACATGGAGCAATGTGTAACCATGACACATTAGCAGGAAAGGCCATGCATAGCATGTACACACACACATTGTGCAGAGCATCACACAGCACCTGTAACATGACAGGGTGCATCGCCACATTACTACTGTGTATGGTTGATAGTGAGAGTGCCTTTTGTCCATTGCACCATGTGGGACTGTGATAGCTCATGCAGCCTTGCTGGTCAGCTCTGCATGATATGGCAGGGTATGCCACATACATGGCACTGGGTGTGACCCACCCGGGGGCTGACGGTATTGGCAGGGTGGCTGTCCATTGCATATGTCATAGCTGTGTGAATATGGACATTCAACATGTTTATCACCATGGTGTGGACACTGTCCTCGAGCGAGGTATGCTGTACGCTGCTTGTTGAGGGTGTGTGTGGTGCATGCAGGTATCACACATCCATGCATACACTGTAGCCCTGGCAGGTGCTATGTGCTGGGATGTTGATCGACACAGTGCTGTATGTGTACACACACCGCTATCCCATGCACATGGATGGCTGCCTGAACTGATGTGGGTAACACATATGTGTACATCCAGTGCCCGCTGCCACACACATGTCTGCTGCTGCACTACACACCGCCATCCCTCCCTCTGTGAATGTGGTGTTGTGCTCAGCAGAGGTATCCATGTATGGGGACAGGGATGTTCACATAGCAGGCCCACTGATGGTATCGTCGATCTGACCATACACATATGATGCACCCCTCACACATACAACCCATTCATATTGTTGTTCACAACGGTGACACAGCTATATTGCTATGCCGGAGGCATTCACAGACATACATACACAGAGGCATGCACGTCCATCTGTGTCATTGCCTGGACTATTGGTGTGGTTTGGCACCCAACGTGTTTGACTGCAGGTGGCGCAGACCTACTGTGCACATGTCTACATGGTAGGCCTGTTCTACGGTAGGCATCTGTGATGTGCTGTGCACATGTCATATCTGCACATTTGGTTGGTGTCCATCGGTCCACGGGCCAGTGGTGGGACATACAGGGATGTTGCTGAACATATATGCATGCGACCCTGTACAGCTGTGACGCTAGCCTCTCAGATGCTCATGTGTCGTGGACGTGAACACCGTACACACACATGTGGTTGTGGGCTGCCGTCCGTACCCATCTCCACCTGTGGGTTGCTATCATCCCACACACTCCTTGTACTGTATGTTCAGGCTATGCACCTATGTGGGGCTTGTGTGCATGCAATACAATACTATGTGCCTTTGCACCCATCACAGACATTGTCACACAGGTACACCGGCAGCCATACACATCGCAGCTTGTTGTCAGCACGTCACATGTGGTACACACCTAACACATCTCCTGTGGGACATGGTAATTTGTATGGGCATGTCCAGTAGTGACATACCACAGCTACCCCTACATGACGGCTATGCAGGACATGTCTGTGTACATCTACTGTGACATGTACACGAGCAATGCCCCCCTACCTACATCACATGGTACTACCTGTGGAGTATGTGTGTCTGCATCCATGCTATGGCCATAGATGACAATTGTACATCAATATGTGCAACATACCTCAGTGAGGTTGTCATGTGCACATGTTCCATGTGTCAATGCATTGTTTGTGTCTGTTGGGCGGTCATTGTTGTGCATGGTTTACATGGCTGACATAGTGTACTGTGTCTGATTCCAGGTACTTCATTGGGCTACCAGCATTGTACATTTCTACAGCACATTCCAGCCATCATGTAGCCAGCTTAGATGACAGTGGGAGGTGTTCCGCCATGTGCACATATGTCACACGGTACGAGGGTGACTGACACACATTGTCAGGACTGGGTTCTGACTGCTGTGGCTGTGTGTACTGGTGTTGACAACCATGACTGCACCAGATGGTGTCTTCTGGATGTGTGACATTCACAACAAACACCCACATTCACATAGCAGCACATCGTCCACGACAATGGACATTCCTGCATGAACACTGTGTACGGTATGTCTGTATGACCACTGCATATATCACTGGTGGCCACCAGCATGGCTGCCTACAACAGCAGTGTGTATCCTGTGCAAACATGGGTTACACCAGTCACAACACACCTGTGTCAGATGGCCCTGTAGTGGGTGACAGTGCAGTTCCATTCATCATGTAACAGTATACATCGTGCACCAGTATGTTGCAGACATGTGAACGGCTGTGCTAGTCGACATATGCACACATGACACATCACCTGGTACACCGTGTCTGCCTTGCCACCTGCTATTGTGACCACCCTGTGATGACATTGTACGGCCCACATGGACTTGGACATGTGATGGCTCAATGGTGAATTAACCCTCCAGGTGTGTGTCTAGCCAGGTGTCCAGTAGCCAGTGGTCTGCATGCAGGGATAGTCTACATTGGCCTACTCTGTCACTGGGACTGTTGACTATGGTCATACTGTTGTTATGCAGGCATGTGCTGTTTGTCCAGTCTGATAGTCGTGTTCAACCACACTACCGTGGCACACATGACGTGTGGACATCTGCCTAAGGTGTGCAGCCCACATGTACATCTTCACATGCTATGCTGCCTGTGCAGCGGTGTCACATGTCTGTCTCCGGCAGGGCTGTCACAGGTAGGCACAGCATGCAGTGATGTGTGACAATGCTTACACCCTCCACTGTGCTGTACACTAGCACTGCACACACAGTACAGCACACATGTCATTTATCTGCAGTGCCTGGGACCTGCCTCCATGCCCTACACGGCACACCTGCCAGTCCAGATTGTACACAGATCATACCTCACAGGCACATACCTGGACTGTAACACACACGGGTGGGTGGTTCCCACACCACACCGTGATTTACACACATACTGTATATTCCCATGACACATTGCATCATAGGTAGTCCATGTTCAGATACCCATGTTCGTGGCCGCTACGCACATTGTGACACGCGACAGTGAATACACTGTACACCACAGGTTACATGCCGGTCGGGTTGGCATACTGTACATTGCACCTAGGACAGTTGCTACTGCTATGTATTGCCAGCAACACGCCCTTCCCTAGTATGGACTCCCATGTACCCACACATGCTTGGCCATGCAGTACGCATAGCTGGGTGACACATTACACGACACATACCATACCTACACTACCCTCAGCATGCACCAAACCTCCATGTGTCTGTGTGCTAGGCCTACACACCTCCCCTCTGTTTGCTGAACATCCATGCTTACCATCCCTGCTAGCCACACCCTAAACACACAACCATAGCAGCATGCATGGTACATACACACTACAGCCGGTATTACTGACATCCACTGACAGAGGTAGTTGATGGCATGGCAGCCGTACGATGGACAGTCTACGTGCCTATGCCAACACTGATCACAGTGCACTTCTGCTACATTTACACACTGGTAGGGACCATGCTATTCCACACTGAGACATGGTGGTACTGGCCTTTTCACAGACGCCACAGTGGTATTCCTGTTCCATGCACACGTGCTGTATGGGCACATGTGCAGGCTGTTGCACGGTAGTTATGTTCACCTGTGTGTTGTGTGTCACTTGACAGTCATGGTGGGTCCTGATGGTGCATGACATACTCCACAGCTAGCTACCTACACATGACTGCCAGACATTGCAGTGTGGGCCCTCACGCAGTGTGGTGGTATGTCTCTGCTGTTTGACTACATCCACATTCAATGCAGCATACCACGGTCATGCAGGCATTGACGACACAGATGTTGCTGGCATCGTGCCTGCCAATGGGGTACCTACCAACAATACACACTCTCACTCACTACAGGGTTCCAATCCTTGGCTGGACATTGTATTAACCCTGTGGACACATACATAGTACTGCCATGCACATGTTATGTCCGGGAACACAGTCCCAATGTCACCTCAAACCGCCGTAGTTGTTGTATCCCGCCAACCTGGCTGTTACATGTCTCTGCAGCAGCACACGTCAGTGACTGCTAGCCCATTCATGTACGTTGTGCACCCTGACCACCACACTACCACATCTATCACACTACACATGGATGGTACTGCATTGCACGTATGGGGCTGCATCTCTACACCCATGACTGGGCCATTCAGTATGGCACTGGGCCACATCTTGACATACATGCTTCACACACTCATTGACTACCTGCATGCCTTTCCTGGCACCCTTGTTGGGCTTCTGTGCGCCACAGCACACCACATCCCATGCTGGCCACCTGTCATATTATTGCATGGGTGGTTGGGGTGGTACAGAGGGTATCACATCAGACATGATCCGCTCTTTGCCCTTCAGCACCATTCCACTTTATGCTATTGCCAGTGTACACATCCAGCATCACATCGCACCCTATGTATCGGGATGTTACGCCATGTGCCTTCTGTACAGTTCACACAGTGGTGCAGGCATATCATGCTAACTACAACATGTCAGGGACGTGTGACATTGCACAGTCCTCAGACATGTGGCCCCTCATGCTCAGTATTTGCATACGTACACTACCTGCTGTCACACAGTACTGTACATGCCTACATATACCACTTCTACATACCTGGCAGCATTCTAGCTCATCCTACTCATGTTGCTGACACCCATACAGGTGTCAGTGTGGCAGATATATCATGTAGATATCATTGCATCAGTTACATCACACATAGTGCATACACATCACCTTTGCATACTGACAGTCATGCGGTGTGTATCACATGGATACTGTCCCTATACAGGCATATCACGTTGTACATGGTTGATGTACACACACATGGCCCACATGGTGCTGTGGTTGCCATATTACACCATGGCGTGGGTACACATGTGCAGGACCACGCATTTCTGGACCGTATGTCTAGCTGATACCTTGGGTGCCCTTGTACCTGTGCCATACACACATGTACACGCAGGCCGTGTTACAATAACACATGTGTGGTGTACCTTACACAATGGATACAACGTTACATGTCTCAGTATAGTCATGCTGTGCTCTCTACCCGGCTCAGACAGTTTACATATGCAAATGACAGTCATGTAACACATCTGTACTCACCTGCATGCCACTAACACAGGGGTGTAATCTACTCTGCCATGGGCCATGTTCTCCGCAGTACTGATGCATGTAGTACTCCTACATGGCGTTTGCAGTGGGCAGGGTGGGAGGAGCAGTCCTGCATGTGTGCACACATGCCACATTGCTCGCCCGGCGTCTGTGTGACATCCACAGACTGGACACACACCGTGCTGTGGGACATAGGTCCTGTGCACATCCCACAGGGGCACACTGTGTCACTAGTCATGTGATAGCTCCCTTGCTGGTAGGGTGACACAGACCCATGGTACCACCACAGCGGACGTACTGTATAGACATGACAGTTGACATCCACTTCTGCCGTTCAGTGGACACTACCATGGGGGGGGGTGTCAGTACTGTGTACATTGCACATGTGTTTACACACGGCCCTGCTGGACATCATTGTGGCACACATTGCACCTGCTATGGAACGTTTGGACATGGTTACTTGCTGTTCCCTCCATTTCGGGTACCTATTCTGCTACTACATTGTCCCATATGTGCAGGCCATACATATCTTGTGTATGTACATAACATTAGGCCATCCCTCCATCATGCATGCTATGCCTGTGATACTGTCTATGATTTGTGAACATATCCATCATGACAGCTTTGCATTACACATAATTGACATAGTCGCCCCTACTGCGTGGGATACGTGCACGCCGTGCGCACATTCCGTATGACATCGACGGTATATGCCCATGCACATGTGTGCTGTGACACTATACATACATGTCCTATCCCCTGCTGTGGCACTTCATTGTTGGATATCCACTGCCAGCATCAGCGTGGGTGGTGGCATTGTTCTGTGTTTGCAACCCCTATGGCAGACCTGGGGTAGGGTTACCACCTGTGCCACTTTGCAAGGGACAGTCCCTCTTTGGGCAGTTGTGTCCTGACAAAATATATTACAAATGGCAAATGTCCTGAGATTGTAGGACATCACTATATCCCATTTTATGTATGAGTTGCATAACATAGTTATTTATGTATGTACATTCCTAAATGTTACAAGACACACAATAAGCAACTTAACTGCTACAAGACTACACTTTTCTTTATGCAAAAGAGTACAGTTCTAACCTTTGTACTGACCATGGGTATGTGTCCACCTGTAACATATGATGTGTGTCCCGAAGATTTCCCACTTTGGCCATTTGAAAAGGTGGCAAGTCGAACCTGGGGTTATCCCGGGTGTGTACATGTTGTCCCACTGCTGTGCACACGTTGTCCACAGTCGCTGGTATGCTGCGCGTTTTAGCATTACATATCCAACCTTCGCCTCTCTCTGCCTGATGGACAGGTATCTTTACCTACACACACCGTTCACATACTGTACAGATTCGTCATACGTATCGCGTTACACACCAGTACATGTCGTGGTGTTCGACATACCTTTCCGCCTTTGGTTCTGCGCTCGCCTCTATTTCCTTGTTTGTCCTTCTGTATTCGTGTTAGTTGGATGTGAACATACGGTTTGGATATCCAGGAGTCTTCCTTATATTCGACGTCACCTGAGGCATGTGGGTTAATCAGGCCAATAGCTGTTCCTCGGTGTGTACTTATGCGCATATCACCGGTGATCCCTCCTTTCGTTCACGCCGGCACTAGGCCATGGTTCTTTCCTCGTGTGGCCGTTGGTTATGTGCAATACCTTCGTGAGGATGGTATGTATTGTATCATGTTTGTGTGACTGCATCCGCTATGTGTGGTGTCGGGTACATTTCGCTGTGGTGTTAGCCGTGGATTGTGTGTGTTGGGTATGGTATTGTGTTCGACATGTGGGTCTCCGTGTCCTGGCGGCGGCTGTCGATGGCGTTGTGCATTCAGATGTGTAACATAGCTGTTATTTTCCTGTACACAGCGGATGCAAGGATGCATCAGCCGCTGCTAGTGTTTCCCACGAGCTTGTTGTGGGTATGCCGCTGTCATTGACTGCCTGTATGTGTTTGCTACGGTTTTAGCTGTTATCCCTTTGATATGTGCAATGGGGTATATCTGCGGATGTGGGTGACGGGTACGGGGTGTGAGTCTTGCATTTATACATACCAGATATGCTTGTGTGTGTGCTCCATCCCTGCTTGGGGAGCTGCAGGTTACCTGTCTGTTGTTCCGGGAATGTTTGTTTTGTTGATGTCGTGGTCAGTCGGTGCCGCCTGCATATGTGCTTCCTGCACGTATTCCTCCTTCACATCGGTTATATATCTGCGGATGTTCGTCCCTGCGTACTATCCATTGGCATTTTGTCGCTGATAGTTACGGTGAATGTGGTCCTATACTTGGGGCGGCCTGTATGCTACCGGTAGCCTCCTATTCGTGTGCCGCTTGCTTACTTCACGGTCGTGGAACACACCGCGGTATTTACGGGACCGTAAGTGTTCACGATCGGTGCCGTTATAGCACATTCGTATTTTCGCCGTACATGCCTGATGCTGTGTAACGCTGCCGACGGACCGTGTGGAGTCTACCTTATGGCCGCCATACATACGGTCATGGTTTGTACATGCGCCCTTTGCATCTCCTGATGGCTATGGCCCTGTGGTACACTTTGGGACATTTCCGCTTTGCATCGTTTTACGTCGCCACGTGCATAGCCACTGAGGAGATGTCAGTACTACTTTGTGGGTACTGCTGTACATACGCCTATGGTTCCTGTACTGTATGCCTACGCCTGTTATTACACTCCGCCTGTGACATGTCATCTACATACACATTTTACACTGGCACACACATTACACACACACAGCGGAACACACGACAACCTCACCTCACACATACACATATTGCCGCCATGGCTGTCAACCTTCTATTTCCAGAGTGAGGAACACACACAGTAGTAATGTGAAACAAATGGGCATAATGTGGAACACATAGTAATGGCATAGTGACAACTTCAGCTAAGTAGGTCATAGGTTGATTATAATATGCTGATTTACTTACAGTGAAGAACCTTTAATGAATTACTATGAGTACATTCTATTTACCAGGATGTCATTTATATACATTCCTAACAATGGATGTTTGACAGACATTTTCAATGTGGAACTTGGAGGAACTGCGAGGAACATGAACTCTTTTACACCCCAAATGAGGTACGTTCCTCATAATGTCGTACACTTCACTGGTATGCTTTCCGCCGCACCGACGGTTGAACACAATACCTACGTTGGCGCCGGTGGCGGCGTATCTCCGCACTCATATCCTATGGATATGACACGCATATCTAGGGTTGCCACCTTTTCAAATGCCCAAAGTGGGACATTTTTGTAGAAACGTCAGATTTTGCATGCCAACACATACCCACGGCCAGTACAAAGAACAGCAATTCACTTTTTGCCAGAATACAAACTTGTAGCATTACAGTTGCTTATTCTGTTTATTATAATATTTAGATGTTTCTTCTACAAAATAACTGTTTTATGCAACTAATAAAGAAAATATAGGAAATAGATTTGTCCTACAATCTCAAGACATTTGCCATTTTGTCAATGTTTTTGCAGGACACAACTGCCAAAAGGGACTGTCCTCACAACGTGGGACAGGTGGCAACCCTACACATATCCCGTTACTGTACCGTGGACTGGTGACCATCCCGACACGCGGATATGTATTGATGCAGGTTAACATTTCCATGGCTGGCGTTACCTGCTCTGCCCACCCTCCAGGATGATCGGGTTGTCGGTCACTATGTTTACTATGTGGTGATTACGTGTCTTACTTATCTGTGAACTTGCATCCCTGGGTTCCATATTACCCTGTTGTACTTTATATCTGTGTATGCGCAGATATATTTCTACATGTGTACTGATATGTATTTCCGTATCTGTGTATGCACATGAGTACATATGTGGTCGACTTGCGGCGATAGTGGCAGCATATGGCTACGCCGTGTGCTGTAGAACCGCGCGTTGAGGTGTTGGCGTTCCATGCTCTGCTGGCTATTGGGTGTGCAGTGTTTGGGCGGTGCCTTTGTTGGAGTCACACATACGTCCGCACATACGGTACACATTACGGGCGGACATGTTTGTGTGGCGTCCATTTTACTGTGTGTGCAGGTCAGGAGGTGTCAGTCCATGGGGCCTACACTGTCAAAGTATGTGCTATGCGTTCCCTCTTTGCCAGGGCGTAGGCATATTGGGTACGCCTCTGTCTACCTACTGGGGCTGGCTCAGTGTGTCCATGGCGCTGAACGCCCTGTGCCTGTGCTTGCCCTGGCAGTTGTGGCGGGCTTGGTGGCCCTCCGGCATTATGTCCCTGCAGCAGCTGTTTCCGCAGAATCATATTGTGTAGCATACAACATACTATGAATATGTGGGCACTTGTGCCTGGAGAGTACTGCAAGGCTCCACCGGATGTATCCAAGCACCGGAACCGTGATTTCAACATCCCAACACACGCCTATGATTATTCTCGCTTGTGCGTGCCTCATTATGGCGTTCTTGCATGTGTGTGTGTGCATTTCTGATGGGTGTCATCAACCACGGCTCCAGTGCGTAGCCAGCATCCCCACAAGGTGACCTTGTGTGATGTCCCCTGGCGAATACCTGATACAGCTGTGAGGCATGCCAGATATGGGAGTCGTGGTAGCTTCCAGGGCTGCCAGCACACACATCCATAATAATGCCCCGCGCATTGCACACGACCTGGCAATTGATGGAGGGGTATCCCTTGCGGTTTATGTAGCGCCTACCCTGCTCCCGGTGGTGACTTAATTTCTATGTGCGCACAGTCTATCGCACCCAGGACCTCCGGTATTGTGCCACACGGTGGAAGCGGCGCATATTGCTAGCCAACTCCTCCTGAGATGTGGGGAAATTTATGTGCTCATGGGCATGTGGTAACATGGCATCCAGGAACTGGTGTAGTACCCTGGATGCTGATGCCTGTGAGATGCCCATTATGTCCCGGTGGGCCTTTGAAAGGTACCTGTAGCCAGTATTCGCAAGCTCACACATACCTTTGTGTCCACTGGGATGGGCTCCCCTCTGTTGTCTCTTGTTCTCAGGCGGCCGGCACAGCTCCACTATTTGCTGTAACGTGTCCCTGTCCACCCTGTAGCTCTACTATCTCCAGGTCTCGCAGCCCCTGGTAGGTCACCCTTGGTCTGAACACTCTCCTTCTCCTGTGAGGCCTACGGTAGTTGTCGGCACCACCCTCCGCAACTCCGCCTGTCTCTGCCACATACCTATGCATCACGCCACGGCGGCACCCAGCATATACATATTAAAAGTTCCCGCCTGTTTACACCCTACGGTGCGGCGTTTGGGAAATCGCTGTGTGTTGTGTGCATTCACATTTAATACTGTTGTGCTGTATACCCGGTGATGTCATTGGGTGTGTCTGTGCAGCCGTATCCATGGATTATTTCCGTGGTTTTACGGTTGCAACTGCAACGGTACTGCCTGTAGTGTTACATTACAGTTGCCTGCATTGCCTTCGCCTTGCATCTTACATTACTGCATCCTGCAGGCACATGGCATATGATGCATTTTATCTGCAGCCGCAGTTATGCTACCTCTGTACTTGGCTGTGCTATTTCGGTTCTTTGCTCTTTGCATTTCTACTACATCCCCTACTATCTTTGCACTCATATGCCTCCCTTTCCCGTTATGCAGGAGTCTGCATGCAGAGTTATCAGCTGCCGGCGTTTGCCCTTCCTGCATTGATTGGTGTTGATTGCTCATTACGGCTCCATTTACACTGCTTCCGTGATTTCCTCGTATTCTCCGCATTACCTTCCTATATCCGTGGTTGTTGACGGTGAGGCCGTCACATGACTGGTTTAGGAACGTAGTCATCCTCGTGCACATGCATCTGTACGCGCATTCTGTACTCTCAGCGCATCTATTTCCTAACACGCCAGTCCTGATGCTGTGATGTGCATTGTACAGCCCAGATTTGCTGACCTCCAATATCCTTCCTCCTACAGTGGCACACCCTCTGTGGTTGACATGTATCTCGTGTAGGCCACTCCTCGGTGTAGTACCGCCACCGCTTGCTCCATCCTTACGCCGCCGCTTTTGCGATTCACTATTATCTGCCTCATTTGCATGGAATTGACTACTAATACATGGTTACGGCGTCAACACCGCCACCACTCCTTGACAACCATTGCGCTGGGGTTGAAGCTTTACATACATACTATGGTGTGTGGTGGCTGTGCAGCTGATGTGCGTTATACTGCTCTTTTAGGACATTGTCATATTATTTCATTGCTTTGCAACTTCTGTGCACATATCCCGGGGTCTGCTGTTCTTTCTACGCACGTGCCATTTATGTCATTTTTACATTTTGTGCATATTTTCTTTGGACATTCTCGGTGCCTTTCCACATTGGCATATTGCACCTATATGATACCTGACTTTGACAGCCTTCCGTTACTCCTCCGGTATGTTTGGGTAAATGTAAACCGTTTTTTTTGGTTTACATTGCCGTGCCCTTACGCTACGCCTGCGCCACTTCGTGGATCGCTATTTGCCCTCATTTGCATGGTGCAATACCGCACACAGTGTGTTTTGCATACCTACGCCGGGGGCGGAGACGGTCCGGCGCACGCCGGTAGTGCACGTGGAATTCATTCATACCTGAATCGCTCAGCAGCCATATTTGGCGTTATAACGCCGACGCTATGCTGGCGCCTGGCGCAAGGTTCATGAATCCCGGGGCATATCTTTATATTGCATTCTTAAGACATATAACAAAAAGTACATTTGGGAGAAAACATGTTTCATAAAATAGAAAATATTCCTTTTGTATTGTTATAAAATATAACTCATATTAAAGATAGCATACCTTTGGTATTATGTTTTTATTACCGGCATGTGTTCTCTGTCCTGTAATAGTCTGTGAAAATGAAAACATGGATATTGTCTCTGTTATCCCACAACTAACTTGTATTGAACAAAAGCAATAGTCCTTTTCAATGCACAAGTTAGAATGGTGAGGATGATATCATTATTTTAATGAAATACATGGTGAAACACCGCATGGCATTGGATACGATAAATGGCAAATTATTGGCACCCTTATGTGAAAATCACTGGAAAAGCCAGCAAATGTGGTGATGCATCAGAGTGGCAAGAAGTAATATTTCATTAGGAAACTTGCCAAAAAATAATTTTCAGCTTTCGCTGTCCACTCCTTAAAGTCTCATCCAGGGTTCATCTAGAATACATCAGGTACACCATAGTGTATACTTTTTAAAATTTAAATATAACTTTTTAATTTTGTACAATGATATGTGTCTAAATTTATATAAAAACAATAACTAGCATAGTTAGCATGGTTTATGGTTATATATTAAGGCATTTTTTAAGAAATTTAGGGTTAGTCTTACTAGGCCAATGTTCACATTTCCGTGGAGACCCAAGGTAGTATTCATACTGACTAAGGGAAATTTGGTCGTGGCACCAGGGAACTTCTACTCTTTTTTGAATAAGTGCCATGGGATCTTTTACATCCACCTGAGCTACCACCAACTCAGGCAGATGAGGCCTCAGTTGAACATCTCACCCAACAGCACACTGAAGGAGTGCAGTACCCCCATTATGCTGTAGTGACAGTATTGGGAAATGAATCCAAGTACCTTGTGTGGGAAAAGAACCCACAGCCTTCTGACCTTCCTGTGCCAAAGTGAGTTTTCTACATGTTCAGGCACTGACAATGAGTGCTTGGCTTGTTGTTATTTCAGGAGATTCTTTTAACGTGTTGAAAAGTAGGGTAAACTACTCATGTACCAATACACTTGCCCAATGTTTCCTGGAGTTCTTTAATTCCAATGCCCTGGACCAGCTCGTTCTTACCCCCACTAGAGGTGGCAACATCCTTGACCTGTTCATTACTAACATGGCAACCATTGTTCTACACCAATAGTCAGCTCCTCCCTGATTAGATCCGACCACAAACAAATCACCTTGGAAATCCACATCCCTCCCACTCCCCCAGCAAAGGTAACCACCATGAAAAACTTCTCCAAAGCTAACTTTGGGATCCTAAAAACAGAGGTGGCTAACTTCACAGCACCCATGCAAATGGAGAATAGTTGCATCACTGCAGAATCATACACCAATGCACTGTACAAACACGTACACAAATGCATGCATCTTGCCATACCCAATAGAACCAAGACACTCTCCTCCAAAAAAAGGAAGCTAATCTGGTGGTCCCCTGCCATAAACATGCTCTACAACAGAAGGAGGAAACTGATGCAAAATAAGGTGAAGTCCCAAGACTGGAAAAACTCCCTTATACACACTGAGCCGAGTGGAGGAGGGACATTGACTACAATTTTGATCTGAGATATATAACAATAAGTATCCTTCCTGCTTTTTTGGCTTATTTATACTGGTTATTGCTTCTAGCAATTTATATATAACATTTTTTACTGCCTGCTGCATACTTTCTACTGTATTTTATTGCTATTAACTAATCTGCATGGTTAAACTAAAATTGTTTGCCTTACAGTGCCTGAGAAATGTTTTTTACTGTCACACTGTTTGTAAAGCTTTATAGCTAGTTTCACTGTGCTCCTTTATCTATTTAAAAACTTTCATTTTGTGGCTCACTGCTGTGATAAATATTTCTGTAGTGTTTACTTTCTAAAAGAGTGTAGGCAACTAGCTTTTGTATACTTGGTGGCTTTGCAGTTGCCCACCCTACTGTAAATGTGATCTGGGACACTCCTCCCAGTCTAGTCTCATCAGCTCATTCTACCTAATATACAGAGAACATCTGAGAAGGCCTACTCACTTAGGTTCTTTCCTTCTGTTCCTCCTTTCTCCCTTTCTTACAAAAAAAAAATGCCTGAATGTGGATATGCTGCTGTCATTGACTGCCTGTATGTGTTTGCTACGGTTTTAGCTGTTATCCCTTTGATATGTGCAATGGTGTATATCTGCGGATGTGGGTGACGGTACGGTGTGAGTCTTGCATTTATACATACCAGATATGCTTGTGTGTGTGCTCCATCCCTGCTTGGGGAGCTGCAGGTTACCTGTCTGTTGTTCCGGGAATGTTTGTTTTGTTGATGTCGTGTGCTGTCGGTATCGCCTGCATGTGTGCTTCCTGCACGTATTCCTCCTTCACATCGGTTATATATCTGCGGATGTTCGTCCGTGCCTACTATCCATTGGCATTTTGTCGCTGATAGTTACGGTGAATGTGGTCCTATACTTGGGGCGGCCTGTATGCTACCGGTAGCCTCCTATTCGTGTGCCGCTTGCTTACTTCACAGTCGTGGAACACACCGCGGTATTTACGGGACCGTAAGTGTTCACGATCGGTGCCGGGATAGCACATTCGTATTTTCGCCGTACATGCCTGATGCTGTGTAACGTTGCCGACGGACCGTGTGGAGTCTACCTTATGGCCGCCATACATACGGTCATGGTTTGTACATGCGTCCTTTGCATCTCCTGTTGGCTATGGCCCTGTGGTACACTTTGGGACATTTCCGCTTTGCATTGTTTTACGTCGCCACGTGCATAGCCACTGAGGAGATGTCAGTACTACTTTGTGGGTACTGCTGTACATACGCCTATGGTTCCTGTACTGTATGCCTACGCCTGTTATTACACTCCGCCTGTGACATGTCATCTACATACACATTTTACACTGGCACACACATTACACACACACAGCGGAACACACGACAACCTCACCTCACACATACACATATTGCCGCCATGGCTGTCAACCTTCTATTTCCAGAGTGAGGAACACACACAGTAGTAATGTGAAACAAATGGGCATAATGTGGAACACATAGTAATGGCATAGTGACAACTTCAGCTAAGTAGGTCATAGGTTGATTATAATATGCTGATTTACTTACAGTGAAGAACCTTTAATGAATTACTATGAGTACATTCTATTTACCAGGATGTCATTTATATACATTCCTAACAATGGATGTTTGACAGACATTTTCAATGTGGAACTTGGAGGAACTGCGAGGAACATGAACTGTTTTACACCCCAAATGAGGTACGTTCCTCATAATGTCATACACTTCACTGGTATGCTTTCCGCTTTCGCACCGACGGTTGAACACAATACCTACGTTGGCCGCATCGCCGGTGGCGGCGTGTATCTCCGCACTCATATCCTATGGATATGACACGCACATATATAGGGTTGCCACCTTTTCAAATGCCCAAAGTGGGACATTTTTTGTAGAAACGTCAGATTTTGCATGCCAACACATACCCACGGCCAGTACAAAGGACAGCAATTCACTTTTTTGCCAGAATACAAACTTGTAGCATTACAGTTGCTTATTCTGTTTATTATAATATTTAGATGTTTCTTCTACAAAATAACTGTTTTATGCAACTAATAAAGAAAATATAGGAAATAGTTTTGTCCTACAATCTCAAGAGATTTGCCATTTTGTCAATGTTTTTGCAGGACACAACTGCACAAAGGGGGACTGTCCCTCACAACGTGGGACAGGTGGTAACCCTACACATATCCCGTTACTGTACCGTGGACTGGTGACCATCCCGACACGCGGATATGTATTGATGCAGGTTAACATTTCCATGGCTAGCGTTACCTGCTCTGCCCACCCTCCAGGATGATCAGGTTGTCGGTCACTATGTTTACTATGTGGTGATTTCGCGTCTTACTTATCTGTGAACTTGCATCCCTGGGTTCCATATTACCCTGTTGTACTTTATATCAGTGTATGCGTACATATATTTCTACATGTGTACTGATATGTATTTCCGTATCTGTGTATGCACATGAGTACATATGTGGTCGACTTGCGGCGATAGTGGCAGCATACGGCTACGCCGTGTGCTGTAGAACCGGCGTGCGTTGAGGTGTTGGCGTTCCATGCTCTGCTGGCTATTGGGTGTGCAGTGTTTGGGCGGTGCCTTTGTTGGAGTCACACATACGTCCGCATACGGTACACATTACGGGCGGACATGTTTGTGTGGCGTCCATTTTACTGTGTGTGCAGGTCAGGAGGTGTCAGTCCATGGGGCCTACACTGTCAAAGTATGTGCTATGCGTTCCCTCTTTGCCAGGGCGTAGGCATATTGGGTACGCCTCTGTCTACCTACTGGGGCTGGCTCAGTGTGTCCATGGCGCTGAACACCCTGTGCCTGTGCTTGCCCTGGCAGTTGTGGCGGGCTTGGTGGCCCTCCGGCATTATGTCCCTGCAGCAGCTGTTTCCGCAGAATCATATTGTGTAGCATACAACATACTATGAATATGTGGGCACTTGTGCCTGGAGAGTACTGCAAGGCTCCACCGGATGTATCCAAGCACCGGAACCGTGATTTCAACATTCCGAACACACGCTCTATGATTATTCTCGTTTGTGCGTGTGCCTCATTATGGCGTTCTTGCATGTGTGTGTGTGCATTTCTGATGGGTGTCATCAACCACGGCTCCAGTGCGTAGCCAGCATCCCCCACAAGGTGACCTTGTGTGATGTCCCCCCTGGCGAATACCTGATACAGCTGTGAGGCATGCCAGATATGGGAGTCGTGGTAGCTTCCAGGGCTGCCAGCACACACATCCATAATAATGCCCTGCGCATTGCACACGACCTGGCAATTGATGGAGGGGTATCCCTTGCGGTTTATGTAGCGTCTACCCTGCTCCCTGGGTGGTGACTTAATTTCTATGTGCGTACAGTCTATTGCACCCAGGACCTCCGAGTATTGTGCCACACGGTGGAAGCGGCGCATATTGCTAGCCAACTCCTCCTGAGATGTGGGGAAATTTATGTGCTCATGGGCATGTGGTAACATGGCATCCAGGAACTGGTGTAGTACCCTGGATGCTGATGCCTGTGAGATGCCCATTATGTCCCCGGTGGGCCTTTGAAAGGTACCTGTAGCCAGTATTCGCAAGCTCACACATACCTTTGTGTCCACTGGGATGGGCTCCCCTCTGTTGTCTCTTGTTCTCAGGCGCGGCCAGCACAGCTCCACTATTTGCTGTAACGTGTCCCTGTCCACCCTGTAGCTCTACTATCTCCAGGTCTCGCAGCCCCTGGTAGGTCACCCTTGGTCTGAACACTCTCCTTCTCCTGTGAGGCCTCACGGTAGTTGTCGGCACCACCCTCCGCAACTCCGTCTGTCTCTGCCACATACCTATGCATCATGGCCACGGCGGCACCCAGCATATACATATTAAAAGTTCCCCGTCTGTTTACACCCTACGGTGCGGCGTTTGGGAAATCGCTGTGTGTTGTGTGCATTCACATTTAATACTGTTGTGCTGTATACCCGGTGATGTCATTGGGTGTGTCTGTGCAGCCGTATCCATGGATTATTTCCGTGGTTTTACGGTTGCAACTGCAACGGTACTGCCTGTAGTGTTACATTACAGTTGCCTGCATTGCCTTGGCCTTGCATCTTACATTACTGCATCCTGCAGGCACATGGCATATGATGCATTTTATCTGCAGCCGCAGTTATGCTACCTCTGTACTTGGCTGTGCTATTTCGGTTCTTTGCTCTTTGCATTTCTACTACATCCCCTACTATCTTTGCACTCATATGCCTCCCCTTTCCCGTTATGCAGGAGTCTGCATGCAGAGTTATCAGCTGCCGGTGTTTGCCCTTCCTGCATTGATTGGTGTTGATTGCTCATTACGGCTCCATTTACACTGCTTCCGCATTTCCTCGTATTCTCCGCATTACCTTCCTATATCCGTGGTTGTTGACGGTGAGGCCGTCACATGACTGGTTTAGGGAACGTAGTCATCCTCGTGCACATGCATCTGTATGCGCATTCTGTACTCTCAGCGCATCTATTTCCTAACACGCCAGTCCTGATGCTGTGATGTGCATTGTACAGCCCAGATTTGCTGACCTCCAATATCCTTCCTCCTACAGTGGCACACCCCTCTGTGGTTGACATGTATCTCGTGTAGGCCACTCCTCGGTGTAGTACCGCTACGCCGTTTGCTCCATCCTTACGCCGGCGCCATTTTTGCGATTCACTATTATCTGCCTCATTTGCATGGAATTGACTACTAATACATGGTTACGGCGCCGAACACCGCCACCACTCCTTGACAACCATTGCGTTGGGGTTGAAGCTTTACATACATACTATGGTGTGTGGTGGCTGTGCAGCTGATGTGCGTTATACTGCTCTTTTAGGACATTGTCATATTATTTCATTGCTTTGCAACTTCTGTGCACATATCCCAGGGGTCTGCTGTTCTTTCTACGACGTGCCATTTATGTCATTTTTTTACATTTTGTGCATATTTTCTTTGGACATTCTCGGTGCCTTTCCACATTGGCATATTGCACCTATATGATACCTGACTTTGACAGCCTTCCGTTACTCCTCCGGTATGTTTGGGTAAATGTAAACCGTTTTTGGTTTACATTGCCGTGCCTACGCTACGCCTGCGCCGCCGTGGATCGCTATTTGCCCTCATTTGCATGGTGCAATACCGCACACAGTGTGTTTTGCATACCTACGCCGGGGGCGGAGACGGTCCGGCGCACGCCGGTAGTGCACGTGGAATTCATTCATACCTGAATCGCTCAGCAGCCATATTTGGCGTTATAACGCCGACGCTATGCTGGCGCCTGGCGCAAGGTTCATGAATCCCGGGGCATATCTTTATATTGCATTCTTAAGACATATAACAAAAAGTACATTTGGGAGAAAACATGTTTCATAAAATAGAAAATATTCCTTTTGTATTGTTATAAAATATAACTCATATTAAAGATAGCATACCTTTGGTATTATGTTTTTATTACCGGCATGTGTTCTCTGTCCTGTAATAGTCTGTGAAAATGAAAACATGGATATTGTCTCTGTTATCCCACAACTAACTTGTATTGAACAAAAGCAATAGTCCTTTTCAATGCACAAGTTAGAATGGTGAGGATGATATCATTATTTTAATGAAATACATGGTGAAACACCGCATGGCATTGGATACGATAAATGGCAAATTATTGGCACCCTTATGTGAAAATCACTGGAAAAGCCAGCAAATGTGGTGATGCATCAGAGTGGCAAGAAGTAATATTTCATTAGGAAACTTGCCAAAAAATAATTTTCAGCTTTCGCTGTCCACTCCTTAAAGTCTCATCCAGGGTTCATCTAGAATACATCAGGTACACCATAGTGTATACTTTTTAAAATTTAAATATAACTTTTTAATTTTGTACAATGATATGTGTCTAAATTTATATAAAAACAATAACTAGCATAGTTAGCATGGTTTATGGTTATATATTAAGGCATTTTTTAAGAAATTTAGGGTTAGTCTTACTAGGCCAATGTTCACATTTCCGTGGAGACCCAAGGTAGTATTCATACTGACTAAGGGAAATTTGGTCGTGGCACCAGGGAACTTCTACTCTTTTTTGAATAAGTGCCATGGGATCTTTTACATCCACCTGAGCTACCACCAACTCAGGCAGATGAGGCCTCAGTTGAACATCTCACCCAACAGCACACTGAAGGAGTGCAGTACCCCCATTATGCTGTAGTGACAGTATTGGGAAATGAATCCAAGTACCTTGTGTGGGAAAAGAACCCACAGCCTTCTGACCTTCCTGTGCCAAAAGTGAGTTTTCTACATGTTCAGGCACTGACAATGAGTGCTTGGCTTGTTGTTATTTCAGGAGATTCTTTTAACGTGTTGAAAAGTAGGGTAAACTACTCATGTACCAATACACTTGCCCAATGTTTCCTGGAGTTCTTTAATTCCAATGCCCTGGACCAGCTCGTTCTTACCCCCACTAGAGGTGGCAACATCCTTGACCTGTTCATTACTAACATGGCAACCATTGTTCTACACCAATAGTCAGCTCCTCCCTGATTAGATCCGACCACAAACAAATCACCTTGGAAATCCACATCCCTCCCACTCCCCCAGCAAAGGTAACCACCATGAAAAACTTCTCCAAAGCTAACTTTGGGATCCTAAAAACAGAGGTGGCTAACTTCACAGCACCCATGCAAATGGAGAATAGTTGCATCACTGCAGAATCATACACCAATGCACTGTACAAACACGTACACAAATGCATGCATCTTGCCATACCCAATAGAACCAAGACACTCTCCTCCAAAAAAAGGAAGCTAATCTGGTGGTCCCCTGCCATAAACATGCTCTACAACAGAAGGAGGAAACTGATGCAAAATAAGGTGAAGTCCCAAGACTGGAAAAACTCCCTTATACACACTGAGCCGAGTGGAGGAGGGACATTGACTACAATTTTGATCTGAGATATATAACAATAAGTATCCTTCCTGCTTTTTCGGCTTATTTATACTGGTTATTGCTTCTAGCAATTTATATATAACATTTTTTACTGCCTGCTGCATACTTTCTACTGTATTTTATTGCTATTAACTAATCTGCATGGTTAAACTAAAATTGTTTGCCTTACAGTGCCTGAGAAATGTTTTTTACTGTCACACTGTTTGTAAAGCTTTATAGCTAGTTTCACTGTGCTCCTTTATCTATTTAAAAACTTTCATTTTGTGGCTCACTGCTGTGATAAATATTTCTGTAGTGTTTACTTTCTAAAAGAGTGTAGGCAACTAGCTTTAGTATACTTGGTGGCTTTGCAGTTGCCCACCCCTACTGTAAATGTGATCTGGGACACTCCTCCCAGTCTAGTCTCATCAGCTCATTCTACCTAATATACAGAGAACATCTGAGAAGGCCTACTCACTTAGGTTCTTTCCTTCTGTTCCTCCTTTCTCCCTTTCTTACAAAAAAAAAAATGCCTGAATCTCCTTGTGTTCTGATTGCTTCTCAAACATTTTGGAAATATAATAGAGTATATTTTAGTGCATTTATTAAAATTGTATTTGCCTTAATATTGCTACTACTCAAGTTCTCTAGATTGCACTGCATCTGAATTGTTTTAGTGTGTTTTAGCTGCTTTTATATATATATATATATATATATATATATATATATATATATATATATATATATATATATATATATATATATATATATATATATATATATATATAGACTTTCTGTATATGTAGACTAGCTACTTATTCTACTGTATTACTGCCTCTTAAATCGTTTTTCAGTTGAGCACTTGCCTTGCTTCATTCAAAAAGTTTTAAATTGCTAATTTTGTAGAGTTTTAATTGCATTTACTGTTTAGGGCTACACACTTAAGTGCATTAGCCTTTTCTGTGTTTATTTACTGTATTATTGCATTGTTTAGCCTGTTTTAACCAAAAAAAAAAAAAAAATGTGCATTATTTCATTAAGTGAGTTATATATATTTAAAAAAAGATATTATTTAAAAAATGCTATTTGGGAAATTCACCCTGTGTTGGGTTAATGTATTCAATATAATTATGATATAATGTGTAAGTGTGTATATGTGGGGGGCACGTCTTTGGTTTCTAAGCAGCATAATGTTTAAAGGAAAGCATTTAATTGTTTAATTGATTCAGTTTGTTTAATTAAATGAAGATGAATTAATGCTAAGATGGAATATAAATAGCTGCTTGGATTTTATGAATTTATTCCATTGAAGGCCTGTGAGGTCGAGGTACCAGGATATATTGAATCTTCTTCTTCTGGCTTTTTCTAGTTAGGGGTTGCCACAGCGGATCACCTGTCCACTCATGATTGGCAGTGGAATTTTACACTGTCGAGTTGCCAGCCCAGCGCCCAACCTTCCACAGAAGGCACACATATGCATGCACTCACACCTAGGGCCAATTTAGAGTGTCCAATCCACCTACAGCATGTCTCTGGGATGTGGGAGGAAACCGGAGCACCTGTTGGAAACCCACGCGACCACAGGGAGGACATGCAGACTCCACACAGAAGGCACCCCAGCTGAGAATCAAACCAGAGAACCTCTTGCTGTGAGGCAACAATGCTAACCGCTGCATCACCGTGGCCGCCCACCAGGATGTATTGAATAAGGAAAGAAAATTGACAGCTACAGCAGTGCTCGGTATTTTTTTTGTTCAGGCTACTTAAGTCAGAAGTGACAAACTTCATGGCACCCATGCAGACAGGAGCTGAAAGTTCGACTGCTGAATCCCACACTAAGGCACTGTACGAGCACATCCACTTGTGCATGAATTATGCCATCCCAAATAGAACCAAGACTCTCTCCTCCAAAAGAAGGAAGCCAATCTGGTGGTTCCCTACAATAAACAAACTATACAACAGAAGGAAGAAACTGTTGCAGAAAAGAGGAAAATCCCAGGATGCAAAAAACTCCCTTACCAGCCTCAGTAAGAAGCTGAGATCCCTCATAAAATCCTCCAAAGCTAGTTATGAAAATAAAATTGGAAAAGATTTCAAAGACAACCACAAGGCATTCTATAGTTATGTCAAGAATCTAAATGGCAATGCTCTGATCTGCTCTGAGCTACAACAGAATGGCATTAAATATACTGATTCCAAGGACATTGCCAATATCCTGGCAGATTGGCTTAGTGCCAACTTCACCCCCCTCTCACCCCCTAAAGGGCCCATCTCAATACCAAAAGATTGCCAAATTCCGGTAATCACGGCCACACAGGTAGAAACCGCACTCTCCAAAGCTAAGAATACATTATCCATGGGACCAGATGACATCCCGGGCTGTGTACTACATGAACTACAAAATGAACTGGCACCTCACCTAAGTGTCATGTTTAATCATAGCCTCATCTCAGGCTTCATGCCCACTGAATGGCGCACAGCTACAGTTATCCCATTCCACAAGGGGGGATCCACCTTGGATCCCGGGAACTACCATCCCATCAGTCTGACATACCTGATCTGCAAGGGCATGGAACGCACTATCATGGAGCTTATAAACAAAGACATTGGCAACCTTCAAACACTGGACCCCACCCAGTTTGGGTTTGTGATTGGCCGATCTTGCCTCCTCTCCAGAGCTGTGGACGAGGGTAAGATAGTCCACACAGCCTATCTGGACCTCGCCAAGGTCTTCAACACCATTCCCCACTCTGGAATCATAGATAAACTTACTAAGCTGGGCATAAATGCCTATGTCACTCGATGGGTTGCCAACTGGCTTACTGACAGAACGCAGACTGTAAAAGTAGCTAACTCCAAATCCAGCTCCAGACAAGTGACAAGTGGAGTACCTCAGGGTTCAGTCCTGGGACTGCTCCTGTTTGGCATCTACTTCTCTGAAGTACAGGCCAACACTAACGGACTCTGGTTAACAATGTTCGCAGATGACTGCAAACTGGGAGCCATTATTGAAACCCCGAATGATGTGGATATTCTACAAAAGGGCCTTACAGAAACAGATGTGTGGTGCCAGAGCCATGGGCTCAAGCTTAATGCCAAGAAATGTATAGTTATCCCCTTTAGGAAAAAACATGTACCCATGAATTACCACACAGGTGGCAGTACACTAAATACTGAGTGTGATGAGAGACTTAGGGACACAGGTGGACAGTGGTCCACCTTCGATAACCACATCGCCACAACAGTCAGGAAATCCTTCTATGTGGCACACCTCATCACTAAGGACTTTTCATACAGAAAAAAGGAGGTCATTGTCCCACTGTACTCATCCCTCATTAGACCCATTATGGAGTACAATGCCCCATTTGGTATGTACCTCACAAGGCATCTGCAACAGCTGGAAAGGCCGCAGAAATACCTCACTAAAAGAATCACAGGCCTAAAGCAGATGCCCTATGCTGACCTTCTAAAAAAACTCCAGCTAAACTCTGTGGCATATCATCTACTCAGAGGTGATCTCTGCTTAACATACAAGGCCATGTCAAACCCTGAGCTGTTGGACATGCTCCACTTAAAGAAATCCCAATCCCTCAGAGCCACATGCTCCAGGGAACTAAACCTTGTCATCACAATGAACAAAACATGCTGGAGGGATAGGTTACTGATCCAGAGACTCCCCATACTCTGGAATAGACTCTTCATACATGTCAAGCAGAGTGCCTCCTTGGCCCTCTTCAAAAGGAACCTTGACGATTGGATGGGAGATAGGAAATTCACCCCAGGGATCACATCAGTCACCCTGCTAGACAGGGGTCCAGGGAAGTAAATATTGTGGGAAGAAATATCCAGGGAATTGTTTGGCTAAGCTTGTATAGGCCCTAGGGCTGATAGCCTAGTACCAACCTATGAACCTATGAACCTATTATCTGCCTCAACAAAAAGTTGAGATCCCTCATTAAATCCTCTAAAACTAGGTATGAAAACAGAATTGCAGCAGATAGTAAAGACAACCACAATGCCTTCTGTAGTTATGTAAAGAATCTCCACAACAATACCAAGATTTGCTCTGAGCTACTGCACAATGGTACCTCCTATACTGAGCCAACAAATATTGCCAGTATACTGGCCAACAGATTCAGTGCCAACTTTACCCCCCCCCCAAAGGACCAATCACAATACCAGTAGATTGCCAGGCACCCAGTATTACTGCTGCATAGGTTAAAACAGCACTGTCCAAGGCCAATAATACAGCTTTTATGGGACCTGACAATATCCCTGATTGTGTTCTACATGCACTACAGAGTGAACTGGCACATCACCTGTGTGCCCTGTTCAATCACAGCCTCACCACAGGCTTTGTCCCTGCCAAATGGTGCACTGCTACAGTCATCCCTCTCCACAAAGGAGGAGTGACTACAGACCCTGGGAACTTTCGCTCCATTAGCCTGACGAGTCTGATATGCAAAGCTATGGAACGCATCATCATGTACCTAATAAACAAGGATATAGGGAATCTCCAAACTCTGGATCCCACACAGTTTGGTTTTGTGAAGGGTAGATCATGCCTGCTCAACTTGGTTGACTTCTTTGAGTCAGTTACCAGAGCTGTGGATGAAGCCAAGGTGGTTCATACAGCCTACCCTGATCTGGCCAAGGCTTTTGATACCATTCCCCACTCAGGAATCATAGAAAAACTCACTAAGCTTGGCATCAACCCCTATATCACTAGGTGGGTTGCAAACTGGCTCACAGATAGACCCAACAGTGTGAAATTAGCTGACTCCAAGTCAGACTGCCAATTAGTCTCGAGTGAAGTCAAACAGTGTTTGGTCCTGGGTCCTCTCCTGTTTGGTATCTACTTCTCTGAAGTCCAGGCCAACATGAAAGGACTCTGGTTGACAAAGTTTGCAGATAATTGCAAGTTGGGAGCTATTATTAACTCCCCAAGTGATGTTGACATCCTACAGAATGGCCTCACTGTGACCAATGACTGGTGTCAGAACCATGGCCTTAAGCTCAATGCCAAAAAAAATGTGTCCTCATCCCCTTTGGGAAATACCTGGTTCCCATGAATTACCACATTGGTGGTAGTCCACTGAACACAGAAAGCGTTATAAGAGATCTGGGAACACAGGTTGACAGCAACCTCTCTTTTGCTCACCACATTGCCACTGTGGTCAGAAAGTCCTTCTATGTGGCACATCTCATTACTAAGGGTTTTGCATCCAGAAAGAAAGAGGTTATTGTCTCCCTCTACTCTTCCTTCATTAGGCCAACCATCGAGTACAATGTCCCATTTGGCATATACCTCACTAGACACCTGCAACAACTGGGGAGGCCGCAAAAGTACCTCACAAAGAAGATCCTAGGCCTTAAACACTTGTCCTATATGGACAGACTCAAAAAACGTCAACTATTCTCTGTCTCATATTGCCTACTTAGATGCGATCTCTGGTTGACTTACAAAGCCATGTCTGACCCAGCTCTATTAGAAATGCTACATCTAAAGAAATCCCAATCCCTCCACACCACACGCTCCAGAGACCTCAACCCCATTACCACAATCAACAGAACATGCTATAGGGACAGGTTCATAACTCAGAGACTGCTCATGCTATGGAACAGACTTCCCATACATGTCAAGCAGAGCACCCCGCTGACCCTCTTCAAGAGAAATCTTGATGAGTAGCTGGGAAATAAAAAATTCACCCCAGGGATAACTCCTGTGGCTCTGCTTGACAGAGGCACTGGGAACTAAGGTCAGGTGGCACAATGCCAGAGTAATCCTATGGTTAGGCTTGTAAAGCCCCCAGGGCCATTAGCCTAGTACATACCTATGAA